>NC_067399.1:450767516-451067516 GCF_016432865.1 Antechinus flavipes
TATACACACACCCAAAGCACCCATACACACATATATATACATAATATCCAGTGATACACACACCAAAGCACCCATACACATATATATATATATATATACATAATATCCAGTGATACATACCCAGAGGTATTCATACAAACATATATACATACATATCCAATGATATATACACACCCAGAGGTATTCATACAAACATATATACATAATATCCAATGATATATACACACATCCAAAGCACCCATACACACATATATATACATAATATCCAGTGATACATACACATACCCAGAGGTATTCATACAAACATATATACATAATAGCCAGTGATACATACACATACCCAGAGGTATTCATACACACATATATACATAATATCCAATGATATATACACACACCCAAAGCACCCATACACACATATATATACATATATCCAATGATATATACACATACCAGAGGTATTCATACAAACATATATACATAATAGCCAGTGATACATACACATACCCAGAGGTATTCATACACACATATATACATAATATCCAATGATATATACACACACCCAAAGCACCCATACACACATATATATACATAATATCCAGTGATATATACACACACCCAAAGCACCCATACACACATATATATATACATAATATCCAGTGATACATACCCAGAGGTACTCATACAAACATATATACATAATATCCAGTGATACATACACATACCCAGAGGTATTCATACACGCATATATACATAATATCCAATGACATATACACACATCCAAAGCACCCATACACACATATATATACATAATATCCAGTGATACATACACATACCCAGAGGTATTCATACAAACATATATACATAATATCCAGTGATATATACACACATCCAAAGCACCCACACACACATATATATACATAATATCCAGTGATATATACACACACCCAAAGCACCCATACACACATATATATACATAATATCCAGTGATACATACACATACCCAGAGGTATTCATACAAACATATATACATAATAGCCAGTGATACATACACATACCCAGAGGTATTCATACACACATATATACATAATATCCAATGATATATACACACACCCAAAGCACCCATACACACATATATATACATAATATCCAGTGATACATACACATGCCCAGAGGTATTCATACAAACATATATACATAATAGCCAGTGATACATACACATACCCAGAGTATTCATACACACATATATACATAATATCCAATGATATATACACACACCCAAAGCACCCATACACACATATATATACATAATATCCAGTGATATATACACACACCCAAAGCACCCATACACACATATATATATACATAATATCCAGTGATACATACCCAGAGGTACTCATACAAACATATATACATAATATCCAGTGATACATACACATACCCAGAGGTATTCATACACGCATATATACATAATATCCAATGACATATACACACATCCAAAGCACCCATACACACATATATATACATAATATCCAGTGATACATACACATACCCAGAGGTATTCATACAAACATATATACATAATAGCCAGTGATATATACACACATCCAAAGCACCCACACACACACATATATATACATAATATCCAGTGATAAATACACACACCCAAAGCACCCATACACACATATATATACATAATATCCAGTGATACATACACATACCCAGAGGTATTCATACAAACATATATACATAATAGCCAGTGATACATACACATACCCAGAGGTATTCATACACACATATATACATAATATCCAATGATATATACACACACCCAAAGCACCCATACACACATATATATACATAATATCCAGTGATATATACACTCACCCAAAGCACCCATACACACACATATATATACATAATATCCAGTGACACATACCCAGAGGTATTCATACAAACATATATACATAATATCCAGTGATACATACACATACCCAGAGGTATTCATACACGCATATATACATAATATCCAATGACATATACACACATCCAAAGCACCCATACACACATATATATACATAATATCCAGTGATACATACACATACCCAGAGGTATTCATACAAACATATATACATAATATCCAGTGATATATACACACATCCAAAGCACCCACACACACACATATATATACATAATATCCAGTGATATATACACACATCCAAAGCACACACACACACACATATATATACATAATATCCAGTGATATATACACACACCCAAAGCACCCATACACACATATATACCCAGAGGTATTCATACAAACATATATACATAATATCCAGTGATACATACACATACCCAGAGGTATTCATACACGCATATATACATAATATCCAATGACATATACACACATCCAAAGCACCCATACACACATATATATACATAATATCCAGTGATACATACACATACCCAGAGGTATTCATACAAACATATATACATAATATCCAGTGATATATACACACATCCAAAGCACCCACACACACACATATATATACATAATATCCAGTGATAAATACACACACCCAAAGCACCCATACACACATATATATACATAATATCCAGTGATACATACACATACCCAGAGGTATTCATACACACATATATACATAATATCCAATGATATATACACACACCAAAGCACCCATACACACATATATATACATAATATCCAGTGATATATACACACACCCAAAGCACCCATACACACATATATATACATAATAGCCAGTGATACATACACATACCCAGAGGTATTCATACACGCATATATACATAATATCCAATGATATATACACACACCCAAAGCACCCATACACACATATATATACATAATATCCAGTGATATATACACACATCCAAAGCACCCATACACACATATATATATATACATAATATCCAGTGATACATACCCAGAGGTATTCATACAAACATATATATATAATATCCAGTGATACATACACATACCCAGAGGTATTCATACACACATATATACATAATATCCAATGACATATACACACATCCAAAGCACCCATACACACATATATATACATCATATCCAGTGATACATACACATACCCAGAGGTATTCATACAAACATATATACATAATATCCAGTGATACATACACATACCCAGAGGTATTCACACTCACATATATACATAATATACATTGATATATACACACAACCAGAGGTATTCATACACACATATATACATAATATCCAGTGACATACACACACCCAGAGCGACGCATACACACATATATACATAATACCCAGTCACATATACACACATCCAAAGTACCCATACACACATATATTCATAATACCCAGTGACATATACACACACCCAAAGCACCCATACACACATATATATATACACATAATATCGAGTGATATATACATACCCAGAGGTATTCATACACACATATATGCATAATATCCAATGACATATACACACATCCAAAGCACCCATACACACATATATATACATAATATCCAGTGATATATACACACACCCAAACCACCCATACACACATATATATACATAATATCCAATGATACATACACATACCCAGAGATATTCATACAAACATATATACATATTATCCAGTGATATATATACATACCCAGAGGTATTCACACTCGCATATATACATAATATACATTGATATATACACACACCCAGAGGTATTCATACACACATATATACATAATATCCAATGACATATACACACATCCAAAGCACCCACACACACACATATATATACATAATATCCAGTGATATATACACACATCCAAAGCACCCACACACACACATATATATACATAATATCCAGTGATACATACACATACCCAGAGGTATTCATACAAACTATATACATAATATCCAGTGATACATACACATACCCAGAGGTATTCATACACACATATATACATAATATCCAATGACATATACACACATCCAAAGCACCCATACACACATATATATACATAATATCCAATGATATATACACACACCCAAAGCACCCATACACACGTATATATACATAATATTCAGTGATATAAACACAAACCCAGAGGTATTCATACAAACATATATACATAATATCCTGTGATATATACACATACCCAAAGGTATTCATACACACATATATACATAATATCCAGTGATATATACACATATCCCAGAGGTATTCATATACATATATATATATATATACATATATATACATATATATATATATATATATATATATATATATATATATATATATAATATATATATATACATATATATATATATATATATTTATATAATATGCAGTGATATATACACATACCCAGAGGTATTTACACTCACATATATACATAATATACATTGATATATACACACAACCAGAGGTATTCATACACACATATATACATAATATCCAGTGACATACACACACCCAAAGCACCGATATACACATATATACATAATACCCAGTGACATATACACACATCCAAAGCACCCATAAACACATATATTCATAATACCCAGTGACACATACACACACCCAAAGCACCCATACACACATATAAATACACATAATATCGAGTGATATATACATACCCAGAGGTATTCATACACACATATATACATAATATCCAGTGACATACACACACCCAAAGCACCCATACACACATATATACATAATATCCAGTGACATACACACACCCAAAACACTGATACACACATATATACATAATACCCAGTTACATATATACACATCCAAAGCACCCATACACACATATACACGTAATACTCAGTGACATATACACACACCCAAAGCACCCATACACACATATATATATACACATAATATCGAGTGATATATACATACCCAGAGGTATTCATACACACATATATACATAATATCCAGTGATATATACACATACCCAGAGGTATTCACACTGACATATATACATAATATACATTGATATATACACACACCCAGAGGTATTCATACACACACACACACACACACACACACACACACACACACACACATACACACACACACATATATATAAAATATCCAGTGATATACACACACTGAGGTATTCATACACATATATATACATAATATACAGTGACATATACACACACACAAAGCATCCATATACATGTATATTAACATAATATCCAGTGATATATACACATACCCAGAGGTATTCATACACACATATATACATAATATCCAGTTAAATATGCACACACCCAGAGCTTCCACACCCACACCCACACACGTATACACATAATATCCAATGCTACACACACACACCCAGAGGACCCATACACACACAAACTCACATTTATACATAATATCCAGTGATATACATATACCCAGAGATATTCACACTCACATATATATATAATATCCAGTGATATATACACATACCCAGAGGTATTCATACTCACATATATACATAATATCCAGTGATATATACACATACCCAGAGCACCCATACACATATGTATATATATAATATCCAGTGATATGCACACACTCAGAGGTATTCATACTCACATATATACATAATATCCAGTGATATATACACACACCCAGAGCACCCATATACATGTATATATACATAATATCCAGTAATATACACACATACCCAGAGGTATTCATACACACATATATACATAATATCCAGTGATATATACACATACCCAGAGCACCCATACACATATGTATATACATAATATCCTGTGATATACACACACTCAGAGGTATTCATACTCACATATATACATAATATCCAGTGACATATACATATACCCAGAGCACTCAAACACACATATATACATAATATCCAGTGACATATACACATACCCAGAGGTATTCATACACACATATATATATAAAATATTCAGTGATATATACACACACCCAAAGCACCAATACACACGTATATATATAATATCCAGTGATATACACACACCCAGAGGTATTCATACACACATATATACATAATATCCATTGACATATACACACACCCAGAGCACCCATACACATGTATATATACATAATATCCAGTGATATATATACACACCCAGAG
This sequence comes from Antechinus flavipes, assembly GCF_016432865.1. Lineage (NCBI taxonomy): Eukaryota > Metazoa > Chordata > Mammalia > Dasyuromorphia > Dasyuridae > Antechinus > Antechinus flavipes. The sequence continues at coordinate 450,773,680 of NC_067399.1, forward strand.
GCACTCACAAACACATATATACATACATATCCAATAATAGCCTCGCCCAGAGGCCCTCACACACTCACATGTATTCATACATATCCAATGACAGACACAGCCAGAGGTACTCACACACATGTATACATATATATCCCATGATAGACACACCCAGAGGCACACACATGTATACATACATACATACCTATCCATTAATAGACCCACCCAGATGCACCCATACACACAAATATACATACATATCCCATGACAGACACACCCAGAGGCACTCACATACACAAGTATCCATACCTATCCAATGACAGACACACCCAGAGGCACCCATACATACAAGTATACATACATATCCAACGATAGACACACCCGAGGCACCCATAAAAATTGAAAACTGCACAGAGAAACAGGCACACTGCTAGAGAAACAGACAGAAATCCATTGCCAGCCACACCATCCAAAAATCCCCAATGACAGACACACAGTCATACTTAGCGCCCCACACCCAGTGACATATACTACAGTCCTTACACAGACCCATAACCTCACATAAACATGTCTTCCCACAGACAACAACAACAACAAAAAAAAGGTGAGCACACACACTGACAGAACTATATGCATACACCTATAACCATGAAGTGAAAAACAGTCATATACAGAAATCAGCACAACCATACAAAGAGACACTGAAATAGAGATACCAAAGATAAGTACACACAGAGGTAGTCAGATCCCCACAGACACAAATACTTGCACAACCACAACAGAGACATGAGCGCGAGCACACGGTCACACAGAAAGGTGTGCTTGTTCAAAAATAATGAATATGTAAATACAAGGTGCATACTAAGACCCACTCAGCCAGAAACGTAATCATTTACAGAAACCAACCAGTGGCAGAGACAAAATGAGGTCTGCACAAAGCCATGCCCTACAGATACACAGAGACATGCCCACACAAACAGATGTGTCCCCCAGACGCTTGACCACGCTGACACAGAAACATGTACCCAGAGGTGTGAACACATACAGAAAGAGACAATCACAAGTGCTGGTGACCTTTGTGCAGATAGAGATGTGTGCACCCAAAGCTGTGTGCCCACCAAAACAGAATGCATACCCACAGATCTACGTATATAGAGACTGAAAGAAGTATGCGTTTAACCCTAGAAAGAGAAATAGAACACACCCAGCCCCTCCAAAGAGCATGTGGACATACCATGTAACAATAAAGGAGAGATGTACATTCATGTACCAACAGGAACAGACACACACACACACACACACACACACACATACACACAAGTCCATGCTCAAAGAAAAAGATTCATACACATAGAAAGGCATACATAAAACTACAGAGAAGCAGACACAAAGTGAATCGCAGACAGTCACACGCAGAAACTAATACAACATATACAAAGACACAAAAGGATTTCTAAAGCATACATTCACACATGGACACACAGAGACAGAGCACTCCCTGTGTGCAAGATGCACCCATGGCACACACAGAGAGACACTCGCAGCCACAGGGTCTGCCACATCAAAGATACAAAGACACTGACACAAAACACAGAGATGTGTGCACAGAGAGAAGCCTGTGCATACAGAGACAACCACAGCCTCACAGATACAAACCTACACACACACATACTCACACTCTGCTAGAGAAAATCACACACAGAAACCACAGCTATACACAGAAACAAAGATGCATACAAAGCTGTACAAATGAAGGAGCAATTAGATGGTAATGGATAGAGCACCAGGCCTGGAGTTAGGAGAATCTGAGTTCAAATCCGGCTTTAATACATGCTGTGTGACCCTGGGCAAGTCACTTAATACCAATTACCTCTCAAAAAACAAACAAGCAAACAAATAAATATACAAACTAAGAGATAAAACACATACACAGGCACTTCTGAACATAGAGAAATATTACTGTACAGAGACACAAAGACACCTGAACAAAGAAACAAACAAAAAGGGACAGAGAGAACATGAGTATATAAAGCAACACACAAAAGGAAAAATGGATAGACATGTAGGACAGAGAGCCACAGAGATAGAAAAAGTTACGTGGGGACAGAGACACACAAAGGAACAGAGAGATGCAGAAGTTATGGGGCAGAGGTACATAGGGGCAGAGGAAAACATATAGAAGGACAGATACACACACCTATGTGCGCACACAAGGATAGAGGGACACACCAATACAATGATACACCATGATACATGTTCTCACACATGGGCAGAGAAACCATAGACAGCAATCAACATATAAAGTGATAGAGAAAAGCATGCACGCAGAAAGGAGTCAAGAGTATACACAGAAAGAGAAGAAAATTTCCTATGTATCCAAAGACAGAGATGTGCTAATGCAGAAAGGCGTGAAATCATGTAGATGAGATTATTTACACATACAGAGACATGTCTCTACCATCTCTAAGGACAGAAACATACTGAGGCAGAAATGTACACAGATATATAAAACGTTACACACACACACACACACACACTCCCAGAGATACAGACAGCAACGAAGAGCCACTTAGTCATATAGTCATATAACCCACACAGTCACATAGCTCCACAAGGAGGTACATATATAAATTCCCAGAGACAAATACATCTACAAAAAAACCTACAGACATGTCCACAAAGAAATACACAGACACACACAACCACAGAGTCCATTCAGAGATTCACATATATACAAGGAGGTAAGCAATATAACAACCACCCACTGGCACACACAGAAACACAACCAGTCACTTATACACAGATGCCCACATACAGACCCTCAAACAGGCACATGCAGAGACCTACAAAGCCACACTGAACTAAGTATACACACCGAGGCACATAAGAGATAGAACCACATACAGACACAGGAACAGACATTCACCTACCCAGAAACATGTGCCAAGAAACAGACATGTAAACACCTAGAAACATACCCAGAGAAAAATACTCAGAGATGTAAAGAAACATATGCATTCATACCTATACATAAGGTCTCATCTATGCATTCACACACACACACACACACATCTACACAGAGAAATAACTCCATACAGAAACAGATACCTACAAAGAGAAAAGATATATAGAAACAGAAATAGACACATTTAGACCAAAAAACGGAAATGGACAAATACAGGCAGTCACAGAAAAAGAGACAGAGAAATACAAGTCAGAGATCTGCTCAGAGACAGAGACAGAACAGAGACCTATCTACAGAGTCTAACAGACCCAGAAACAAACAGAACTAGAGACACGCAAAGGCAGAGTCAAAGACACACAGAAACTAACACAGAGAAAGTCACCAAGAGATTGAGGTAAAGTTATACACATGGAAACACACACATATAGGAAAAGTAAGAGACACAACTGTACAGGGAACAACGGATTAAGAGACTAAACAGGGAGACAGGGCGGGGGTGGAGGGAGGGGGGAATTAAGAGAGAGACAGAGAGGAGAGACAGAGACAGAGAGGAAAGACAGAGACAGAGAGGAGGGACAGACAAAGAAAACAGAGAGAGAGAGAAACAGAGAAAAGAGACAGAGACAGAGAGAAGAGAGAGACACAGACAAACAGACAAAGAGACAGAAACAGAGAAAGAAAGAGACAGAGACAGTGAGTGAAAGAAAGAGAGAGAGAGAGAGAGAGAGAGAGTGTGTGTGTGTGTGTGTGTGTTTATGTGTGTGTGTATGTGTGTGCACAAAAACAGTCACAGAGACTCTAAGTCCAAACCAGAGCCAGAGATCAATTTAGAAAGCAAACCACAGCGAGAACAAAAGAGCAACAAACTGAACTACAATCAGATTATACAAGACACAGAGGAAATAAGATGGGGAAAGGAGTTTCTAGATAAAACAGCCTGGAATTTTGGGATCACTTAGCTAAGGGTTCCTTAATCATTTTTTGTGTAATGGACCCCTTTGGCAGTCTGGTGAAAACTATATTCTCTCCAAAATGAATAAAACAAAATACAAAGAGAAAATAGTTATTCTGAAATATAATGATCAAAAAATATATATTTTAATCAAAACAAGTTCATAGACTCCATGTTAAAAACTCCTGGCCCAGAGTATCTAACAAGAAAAAAAAAAAAATCAAAGAATGGAGAGGATCAGCTGAAGAAACAAGGAATATTTCTCTTGAAGAAAGAACTATGGCATGATAAGAGGGGTGGGGTAGAGGGATGTGATTGCTATCTTCATTTATGACAGCACCCAGAATTTCAAGAATTGTTAGAAACATCAGAGACTAGTTAGTCCATAATTAAACTGGAATCTTTCCCTTCCTCCCTCTTCTCTATCTCAGTGTGTGTCTGTCCTTCTCTCTCTCCACCTCCTCATCCTCTGTCTTCTTGTCTGACTCTGTAGATCACTCTCCAGCTTTTTCAATCTACCTCCTTTTTCCCTTCAATTTATTGTTCACAGCTGCCACTGTGTGTGTGTTGCTTTCTCTCTGCATATGCAATATATTCAAACAGTCATCTTGCCCTCTGCTTAGAATCCACTTTTGAGGCAATATATTTGAAGGGCTATGAAGTGAAAGGAAGATTATAAACTTGTTCTGTTCAAATCCAGAAGGCAGGATGGGTGGAAACTTCAGAAAAACATATTTCAGTTCAAAAGAAGGAAATTATAAACAGAGAGACAAAGGGGAGAGTTAGAGCAAGAACGAAGAATAAAGGAGACAATATCTACACTTAGTACAAAGTACAGCAGACACTCTCTAAATGCCTATTTCCTTCCCTAAAGGGGAAAACAGCTGTTTTAGGAGATAGAAAGGTTCCTCAATGGAGAGCTTCAACCAGTCAGGGGGAGTGTGGCTGGAATTCTTGTTCTTATATATACAGATTGAAGTAAATTACTTCTAAGGTTCCTTTTCAACTCTTTGATACTAGCCCTAATTTTGTTACTAACTCATATGATTTTGGGCAAGTCCTTTCCCATTTTCCTCAGTTACTTCACCTGTCAAATGTGCATAATAAAACTCTGATCTCATAGGGATTTGGTAAGGGATCAAATGTAAAAATTCTTAGGAAATATATAAAATGCCAAACAAATACAAGGTTTAATAATAGGAATGATATATTGAAGAAAGATAAATATTTGTGAAGTTGTCATCTACTGTTCCTAAAGCCTCAAACAAGGACCTCATGGTATCAGCCTGCAAAAATATAACTACTGATATAATTTTCTTCTCATACCCATTTCCATCTCTTTACTCCTCCTCACACATATACACTTCCATTTTACCTTCAAAAATAGGTCAATTCTTGATTTTATTTATCTACTGGTAATGGGCTGCTAGATGGTGCAGTGGATAGAGCACCACATCTGAAGTCGGGAAAACCTAAATACAAATCTGGCCTCAGACACTATGTGATCCTGAACTGTTTGCCTCAGTTTCCTCATCTGTAAAACGAGCTAGAGAAGGAAATAGCAATCTCCTCCAGTATCTTTGGCAAGAAAACCCCAAATGGATCATGACTGAAATGCCTGAAAATCTATTGGCAAATTTTTCATTCTGGTTCTCTGAAATACTTCAGGGGCAGTAGTAGCTCTGCAGGATACATGATATAGCATGTTTAATGTATTGATCATGACTGTACCAAAAAAAAAAAAAAAGGCCAGCAATATTTTAGGTTACATCAATCCATCAACCAAGAAATATTTATTTTCATGCCTACTATGTGCCAGAATGCAATGCCAAGTGCTGGAAATACTAAGACAAAAATGAAACTAATCCTGACATAAAGAAGGGCATTCAATTGGATGTACAAAAATGTATAAAAAAGGAGAATATTCAGTTGTATTATAAAGTGTATAAAAGTCTAGTATCCAGGATGAAGACTTAAGTCCTATTGTCCTCTCTCCTCATATCCCATCTGGGCTACTGCTCTCAGCTCTAGAAACTGGATTCTAATAAGAATAAACTGAAACATGTCTAGAAGATATTGACAACAACAGAGAAGGAATTAGAAACTATATCATAAAAAATCAGATGAAGGTACCAGGGATATTCGAGAAAGAAAGAATCTAGTGGAGATTGAAAAGGAGGGAGACAAGAGAGTACTTTTGTCTAGCAATAAACAGCATGATGAATAAAGTGCGAGACTTTGATTTGGGAAGACCTAATTTCAAATCCTATTTTAATAACCCACTAATTGTATGATCCTGGGTAAATGACATCACCTCAAAGCCTCAATTTGCTCATCTTTAAGTGAGTAGAAATAGCATCTACCTTACAGAGTTGCTGTATCAACTTAGATAGCATATAAAAAGCACTTTGGGAAAAAATCTTTAAATATTATGCAAATGAACTAGTGGTTTATCAATACATGTTATGTGTAATATATATTTTATATTACATATAAGTATATGTTATATTTATATATAATTATTATCTATTATATGTTATTAAATATTAAAAGAGGTGTAGGGAAGCAAATATTCAGATTGGTCTCTGCAGGTACAACTTGGACTACTCAGTAATAAGTTACAGAAAAGTAGATTTAAGTTCAATATTAAATCTGAGGGTATATTCATAAATTGAGGAAAGGATGAACATGTTATGGTATGGAATTTAATATGGATAGAATTGTATTGTACTTCAAAAGCAGTCATAATTCAGGAACTGTTCATGCACTAATAGGATATCTACTAAGAAAAGTGGCAGGTTTGTATTGGAGCACCCTTGAAAAAAGATATGTTAAATTTTTAATTGAAGTTAGATGGTATAGTGAATAGGATAGACCTGGAGTCAGGGAGATCAAAGTTCAAATCTAACCAAAGCACTTATTAGTTGTATGTCTCAGAATGAAGCTCTTAAAACAATGTGCTGCAGTTTCCTCATCTATAAAATGTGGATAATAATAACATCTACCTCCCAGAATTGTTGTGAGGATCAAAGAAGATAATTGGAAAGTGCTTGGCATAGTGCCCAGCACATGGTTAAGAGCTATATAAATGTAAGCAATTATTACTTTCAGAATGAGCATGTACACCTCAAAACTCAGCAGATGTTACAAATTAAGGCTTGCTTTGTTTTGAGGGTTGTCTATACTTAAGTAATGGAGAAAATCTTAATAATGCTAATTAAATTTTATGCATATAATTTTCCCTCAGAGTCAATTGTTAAACATTTGTCAGTATACCACTGAGTGCAGGGCACTGCTGCTAGTCATTAGGAAGAAAAATCAAAATGTTTCCCTCTTTTGATATAACTGATGGACCTAATTCTTAAGGTTTCTATGGCAAAGTATCACCCAAGCATATATCCCATGATCCTTGGGGTCCCTTATCAAATATCTATCAGGCCCCTTTCCCTGAATTTTCTCAGCTCTCTCCATCAATGCAAGTTAGCAACACAGAACATCCAATCTTAGCTGCTCAAAATATTAAGAGATTAGGTTACTTACCCACTGTTGCTTGTCAAATATCAGAGGGTGCCATAATAGGTATTTAATAAATCTATTCAACTGAATTCCACCAGGCCTGGTGGAAGAACCATGATTCTGACTCATGTCACTATATTCAGATGTAATAATAATAGTAAATTTTCATGTTCTTAGCATTTTAATGTTTACAAAGCATTCTCTTTACAACCAGCCTGTGAGGGAGGGAGGGAATGAATTATTTCCCCTCTTTTACAAATAAGGAAATAGAAACTCCAAAATATTATAATGACAGGGAGCGCCAGAAAGGGGGAAATGACTGACACCCATGTTTGGGGATCCAGGGACAGAGAAGTGAGAGTATTTCCAAAGTTATACAATCTAGCTGCGCCACAAAGAAGTAGGCAAACTGAAAAAGGCACCAAAGAGTACTTAGGTGTGATGTGTAGAAAAAAGTCTAAAACTAGGAAAAACTGCTCAGTTGGGATTCCATCTCTAGGACCTTTCCTACTGCTCCACCCTACTCTCCCCGCAGGACCTTGAAGCCATAGTGATCTTAGGTCGTGCAGAAAAATTCCATCCAGAGCCCAAAATAGAGAGTTCATCATAGCACTCTAGAGTCCTCTGTTTCCTCTTTTGCTATAGCTATAGCCAGGTCAGCAATTTCAGAGAAGGTGCCCAGGGGATAACCTGACCCAACAGTAATAAGATCTGGAAGTGAAAGGGTCCTTGGAGGTCATTTGGTTCAATCCCACCATTTTACAGAAAAAGCAATTTGCCCAAAGCCACACAGGCACTAAAAGGTGGGATGCCATGTCCTCTGACTGCCAATCCAGGTCTCTTTCCTCTACACCCCATAAACTCCCCACAAATAGTTTATTTTGCAATCAAGGGTGTTTGAACCTTATTTCTACTTTTTGTTCCCAGATACAAATTCAACAAAACAGTTATACTTCTTATATAGGCCAGCTAGTTCCCAGGAGATAGAGCCATGGCATAACATATCTGAGCATATAAACCCTCCTTCCTCCCTCTCAGAATTTACATATATGTGTGTATATTTATTTTGTATGTGTGTGTACATGCATGTCCATATGAACACATTATACCTCCATTATAAGAAGTTCCTTGAGGGCAGGAACTGTTTCACTTTGTTCTTTATACCCCCAGCACTGAGCATAATGCCTGGCACATACCACCTACTTGATAAATGCTCACTGACTAAGTAATGCCATGGCCAACACCAGCTCTTCTCCTCCACCTCTTTTTGTTAACAGTTGTTCCTAGAGATTGGAACCACTAACTGAGTTTAAGAATGGCAGATAACACCACTACTAAGCCATCACCTAAACTCATAATTACCCAAAGCATTCAGGGTGACAGAGAAAACCGGTCTCTGTGGTCCCCACTACCCATCCCCTGGGATTTAGAAATGGATAGATTCCCAAGCAAATCTTGCCATAGTTTGAGAAACGGACCCCCCCGATGAGCTTAGCCAACCTTCTCCACAGACGCCATTGTGTCTTTCTTTTCTTTCTGCCTAGTATAATCGTCATTTTCTTTCTGCTTATTTTTGCTCCAAGTTTTGCTTTGAGGTCTCATTCCATTCACTGGCTTAGAGTTGACACCGCTGCAAGGTTTCTGTAAAAAAAGAGGAGCATCCTACCCCACCCCACCCCACACACAAGCCCATGTTATTTCTCTGGGGCAATCTGAGATCCTTGAGGGAATGCTGCCCCATTCCATGCAGCTGATGTGGGAGTGGGGGGAGATAGCCCAGGAAGGAAAGGAATGGTAGTTACAGTGATCCCTCCGTGCCCCTTCTTCCTTCCCACCTATGGTATTCCCTCACAAGGGAGGGGAGGATTGAAAGAGAAACTCAGCAGCTGGGATGGTTGTGAAAGCCTTACTGATCATAGAACAGCAGCCACTCCACTCAGCCCAGACAGAAATAAACCAGGCAGAGTCTAAAAGAAACCAGGTGTATCCTAAAAGAAATTAGGTAGAGCAGACAAAATTAGGCAGCCTATATGAAAACATCAATGAAAACAGAAGCCAGAGAAATGGTATTATACTTCAGCATGGAGTAAAGAGAAGCCCTCTAGACATGGAGGAGAGGGCCCCCGGGGGTTCCATACTGGACTTTACCGTAAGGGTGGTATGATCTTGGGTAGGACATTTCAGGACTCTAGCCTTCAATTTCCTCAGCTACAAAATGGGGATCATCATCTGTCCTGCTTACCTCTGTCTGTCAGGACTGTTGTGAGGAATAAAACAGACACTAAATGGGAAAGGGCTTTGAAAAGAAGTTAACCTGTACAAGGGATTTTAATTGTTCTTTAGGGAGTCCCACCTGCAATTTGGATTGGATTGATAACTCCTTTGCACTCTTTCCTTCTGTGTATCTCAACGCAGGTGGGGCAGAGGCCAGGTTTCTGCGGATCTCATGTTTCTGAGTCTGGGAAGAAGCCCCACTTATGGGCCTCCAGAGGGACTTTTTTGCCCAGGACTTCTTGCCCCCAGTATTCTTGTTCACCAAATCAGCAAGTGTCACACGATCCTCCTCTTTGAAGACCTGCTCCCATAAGAAAGAAATCACCCTACAATAAGGACTTGAATTTGACTGGTTCCTCAAGCTGGATACTTGCTGAGGGGGAAGAGAGAGCAGCAGAATGGAAAGCACCATGTCGGGAGTCAGAGGACCTGGCCTCCAAACCCAGCTCTGACATCCGGCATAGATGACCTTGGCCAATCTCTGGGTCCCAGTTTTGCCATCTGCAACATGTTTATATGTTGGGTCAGACAGAAGACCTTTAAGGTCCTTCCCAGTTCTAAGACTATGAGCCTATGAAGAGCATCTGGTAGAGAAGTGAGTGGTGGGCTGCAATAGTGGCAACTGAAAGTCACGAGATCTGGTTCTAAACTCAGGTCCTCTACTACTAACAATGTGTGAACACGTCGCGTCTCTCTGGGCCCCATTTTCCACATCTATAAGACAGGGAGAGTTGGTGATCCAAATACTATGTCCAACATAGAACAAGACTACGTTTGTTGAACTCAAAGTCCTGAATTGCAGCAGGGCTAAAATCAATCCAGTGTCCCTTCTAAGTCTAAAACTATAGTATGGTGAGACCCCAGAAGGTGAGAACACTAGCCTGTCCAAAAAAGGAGCAAGCCAGCCCACATCCAAAACAGAGAATGTCAAAGCTCTTGTGTTCATGTGAGACCAGACCCGAGGGTGCCTGCTACACTTCTAACCTAGGATAGATGTAGAGAACCATTCTCTGAAAGGAAAAGGAGAAGGGAGAAAGGGAAAGAAAAGAAAGGAGAGGGAAGGTGAAGGAAGAGAAAAGGCTGGATTTCTAATCACTGCCCCTTGGCCCATTCTTTCAATTTATCCAATTATCAGTTTCCCTGAACCCCACTTAGGGCATAGTTCAAAATTCCCACTATCTATCTCAACAGTTAGGAAATTGAAATAGAGGGGCAGCTTTGTGACACAGTAGATAGAGTACCAGCCCTTAAGTCAGAAGGACCTGAGTTCAAATTTGACCTTAGATACTTAACATTTGGCTAGCTATGTGACCCTAGGCAAGTTGCTTACTCCAATTGCCTCAGCAAAAAAAAAAAAAGAAAAGAAAAGAAAAAGAAAAAGAAATTGAAATGGAATTCAAGAGTTTGTACATACCTTGATGGGCTTCAAGGCCAGGGGACCCTTTGAAGCATTGAAATGAACAAAGGGCTTCCCCCAGCTAACATTCCAGATGAAGATGTCACCATTATAGGAAGCTGATCCCAGGATGTTGCTATGGTATTTGGCCAGACACAGGATATCATCAGTGTGAAAGTAAGGCCAGTGGTCAAACAGGGGGATTACTTCTTTGTTTTGATACCTGGGACAAACCATCAGTCATCAGCCAAAAGCAGAGGTACTTTCTTACCTCAGAGTTCCCATGAAGTTCAGCAAAGCTCTGCTGACTAAAGCCACCTGGGGTGATCTGCTTCTCACATCAAAACTTTCTTCCAACCTAAAATCACAGAACCTCAAGAGTTCAGAAGGATCTCTGAAGTCCCCCAGTTCAACCACTACCTGAACCAAGGAATCCTTTGTATCACATGCCCAAGTGGTCACTGAGCCTAAGAAAGTGTTCAAGCACCTTCCATGATGTGGAGAGAGCCCAAAGTCTCATGATCTGATTCATTTTACTGTCAGACAACTTAAAATGTTTTAATTTCTCCTCTATAATGATTCCTATTCTTTCTTACTGTAATTGCAACCCCTTTGTCTAAGATTCAGATAATCTCAGAGTTAGAAGGCTCTCTCTGAGGTAAAAAAGAGTTCAGTTTATTGAATGAATAAATGAAGCATAAGATCAAAATAGTGGGGTTTTGTTTGGTTGGATTTTGAGATTTGTTTGGGGTTTTTTGACTTGTTTTTTTACTATTGTTGGCATATTGAGTTTGTAGTCATTAAAACCCCAGGGACTTTTTAATCAAAAATGACTCTCTAGTTCTGCTTTTCCTATCCCCTATCTAGGCAGCTTTTTTAAAAACTTATAGAACTTCACATCTATTCTTATTAAATTTAATCTCTTCTTCATTCTAAAAGATTAACATATCAAGATCCAGAAATGATTTTTCTTTAATTTCAATTATCATTCTTTACTTCTCTTGTGCATCTTATACTCCATTTTGCACTACAATCATTATACAGTATTGCATTTTGTGAGATCTTTGTACATGTATCATGCCCCCTCACTGCAGAGTGTAAGCTCTGGGAGAGTAGTATGACTGGCCTTATTGATCTTTAATTGCTCCTCATTCCCCAGAACAGCATTCTAAATGTAGGAAGCCCTGAATATACAGCTTCTAACTGACTTTCCTTACAAGTCACTATCACAGAGGGGATAGTGTCCCCAAGGAATCAAGTCTCTGGCCAATATTACAACTATCTGGATGAAGCAAGGACAGGCAGAAATAGAAAAAAGTCAGCATGCAGGGGATAGTGCTCAAGGGGAACACAAGCCTTCATGACCAGATATTTGCTACTTACAGGTACCAAGTGATCCTCTTATTCCACCCTGCCACATAGAATATCCCATTCACATGAATGATTCCATTGATCTGTTAAGAGAATAAAGAAAACCAGTTTTTCTCTGCTACCCCTGAAAAAAGAGCCATATGTGGATGCCTCAAATATGTAGTAAAAACAGGATCAGCTGGTGAATATTAAGAGTCAAGAAAGATCTGGTTTCAAGTGATGATTCTGAATAAACTAGGTGACTCTGGCAAGTCATTTGATCTGAGCCTCAGTTTCCTCATCTGTAAAATGAGCTGGAGAAGGAAATGACAATCTACTGCAGTACCTTTGCCAAAAAAAACCCAAATAGGGTTACAAAAGAGTCAGAACCAACTGTACAACAACTTGGGAGTCAGGAAGACCTGGGTTTGAGTCTTGACTCTAATAAATATTGGCGGTATGACCTGGGGCAAGTTACTTAACTGCTCAATGACCCAGTTTCTCTAAACTGTGAGTTAGGGGTAAGTGGTTGATCTGTATCAATGAATAGATTTTATATCCTGGGAGTACCCTACACACATGATAGCGCAGAGCTTTGCCTACAACCTTTCCATGCTTACAGCCCTTGGGAAGACTGACCTCCATTTGGTCTGGATTGGGAAAGTTCAACAGGCAGACCCCGAGGTTATAATTCCACATCTTGACTGTCCCATTTCTCATGCCGGTGAGGAGGCACCGCTCCAGCTCATCCAGGGCCATCGCTGTGAGCTCCACATCCTTGGACTCTGATACTGGAAACTCTTTCACCTTCTTCCCTGTCACCAACTCCCACACTCTTATCAAGCCATTCAGGCTACCGCTCACCACCTACTGAGAACAGATCTGGGAAGCCCAGGGGCCTTCCTTGCCACACGCAGGGTTAGACTCCATTAGAAAGGACACGGGCATATTTACAATAGTAGACTACAATAAACAGGTATCCCAATGAGCTGTGCTTGAAATTAAGATGTAGCTCTGGAGCCAGAGCTATCCCACCTGAGTAATCGGGTTCTCACCCAAGATAGCTCTACCCCAGAGTACACTATTCCCCAGCTGATAACCTGGTCACTAAAGGCTCCACACAAGAGAGAACAGGTATAACACCACACATATCAGACTAGGAGGGTTGTCCTCCTTCCTTTAACTACTTACTGAATAACACTGAATAAGCCACACTGCCCTCTCAGGCCTCCATTTCTTTATCTTTAAAATGAGCATGTTAGGGGGCAGCTGGATGTCACAGTGGATAGAACACCAGCCTTGGAGTTAGGAGGACCCTGAATTCAAATCTGACCTGACACTTAACCCTTCCTAGCTATGTAACCCTGGGCAAGTCACTTAACCCCAATTGCCTCAGCAAAAAAGAAAAAAAAGATTTTCTAAAATAAATAAATATGTTAGAATTATGCTGTACAAATATAATGGAATACTACTATGTTATAAGAAATGAGGAAAAGGACAGTTTCAGAATAACTGGGAAGACTTATATGAATTAATGTAGTGTGAAATAATCAAAACCAGAAGAACAATTTATACAGTAGCAGTAACATTGTGAAGATCAGAACTCTGATCAATGCAATGACCAACCAGCATTCCAAAGGACTAATAAAGCATATCACCTGTTCCTGATGACAGACTCAAGGTGTAGAATGAGATATATACTTTTTGGACATGGCTGAAATAGAAATGTTTTGTTTGACTACAAATATTAAAAGGATTTGGTTTTTCCTTCCTTCCCCCTCCAGTTTAGGGAGTCAGGAGGGAGAGGTGAGAAGATAAAATAGATCTTTGTTAATTTTAAAATATACATAATTTTTTCTTTTTTTTTTTTTTTTGCTGAGGCAATTGGGGGTTAAGTAACTTGCCCAGGATTACACAGATAGTAAGTGTTAAGTGTCTAAAGCCAGATTTGAATTCACAAGTCCTCCTAAACTACACATACAGTGCTCTATCCATTGCACCATCTATCTGCCTCTACAGATTTTTTTTTAAATAAATATGTTGGACTAGAGAAATTCCTATGGTCCCTTCCAGTTCTTAAATTCTATTTCAAATACTTTTTCATTGCTGATATTTCTTAACTGTTCTGTGAGAAGTCTATAAATGGATTGATAAAATTTATCCCACACTTCTGAAAAAAAAACTCAAAGTACAAGTGCAGCCTACTGACCAGGGCAAATTAAGCTTCTAGTCTAATGCCCTAACCATTCCAGGTTCCCTCCCCAGCTCTTTCCCATGAAGGCAAGGTTCAGTGACCTCACTGAGAAGCATTCATACTATGCTGAGCCTTGTTTAATGTTACATATTTTAATTATCCATTTGAGATTTATCCTTCTATTGAATCAATTAAGATGGCCATAAGGGCCATGCCTTACCTAAACATTAACTCCTTGGACCTAGCCTAACAGGCCTGTAATAAACGTTTGCCAAATGAATAAATTAGCTACAGTACCTCTTGGCATATGGGCTAAGCTTTCTGCTGAAAGGTACTAAACAGAACTCCTTTAACTTGTAGAAAGCAGCATGATTCAAATCCTATCTCCCACACTACCTGTGTGATCTTAGTCAAGCCCCTTTACTGCCCTAGGTCTCAGTTTCCTCATGTGTAAAAGTGAGAAGGTTGGAGAAAATTATCTTTACAATCTCGTTGAGCTCTGAGACTATAATTCTGTAACTGCTCCCTTGAGAGGGGGGTGGACAAGTAGTATTTTCTCTATTTGTAACTACAACTGCAGGAAGAGACCCATGGCCTCACACTGAGTGACCTAACACACACAACAATTCCTGCACCCAGGAAGCCAGTTTCCAGGCAAGTGTGTGATCCATAGTATTAGGAGATTCTTTTCTTTGGCTTTGCTACTGTTCTGCAGATTTAGCTTCTATCCTTACCTGCTTGACAGTCTTGCTATAAAGGACTCCACACACAACTGTATGGTGGGTTGTAGAAACTTCCTGTATTTTCCAGGTCCCTTCCTGGGCTTCCAGATAGCCAGTAAGAATCCCAATCTATATTTGAGATAAGACAAAGAGAAAATCAGGATAGTCTTGTCTTCTACAAGGATTCACTAATCAACAAGCATTTATTAGATATCTGTTTTGTGCCAATCATTGTGTTAGTTGCTAAGTGTCTGAGGCCTTGTTTTTGTTGTATCAACAAAAATAAGGCACTCTCTCTCCCCTCCAGGAGTTTACATTCTATCAGGGAAAATAACATGTACATGAATAAAAATAAACCAGATATATAAATACATGCATAGATATATATAACGCACACTCTGAGAAATTCAAAGACAAGAACAACTAAAATCCATCAAATAACCAATATTTAGTGAATGCCCACCATATATCTCAGGTTGAATGCTTAACTGTTTTTTAGGGAACACAGAAGATCTAATGTACTTTCTTGAGACATAATAGATGAAGAAGTATCCTGGACATAGAGTCAGATACAGTCAATGACTATCACTTATTAGAACATGACAAATAGTATATTGGAAAGAACCCTAGAATTGAAGTCACAAGCTCTGGGTATCTAATATCTAATCCTAGCTCATTCCTTAAGTACTTATGACCATAGAAAATTCACTTTATCTCTCTGGGCCTCATTTTCCTTATGTATAAAGTGAGAAGGTTTGTCTGTATTGTTTCTAAAGTCCCTCTCTTTTAGATTTAATAACTGATGCTTTTATTAACAATGGATATAAGTTATTTAGCTTCAATTTCCTTATCTGTAAAATGGGAATAATAACGCGTGGCATTACCTGTTTCACAAGATGTCATGAAGAAGATACTCTGGTAAATTAAATCTTCATACATTACAAAGATATAAGGCAATATTTTGTTTTTTAACTATTATTGTTGCTGTTGTTGCAGTCTCCAAACACCAAGGTTTAATGACTCTCTAGCAATCAGACTTAATCCTCCCAAACAATCACATTTCCAAAATCCAAGTACTATTCTATACAATCCTTTATACCCTATTTTTGTGCCTTTGTACTGGGTGTCGCCTATTCCTGAAATGTAATCCCACTTCAGCTGTTCCTCATAGAGTCTCTGTCTTTCTTGAAGATGGTCACATACCATCTTCTACTAGAAGTCTTTCCTGGCCCCCACAAGGCTACAGCCCTCTCTCCCAAACTACTTTGCATCTAACCATTGTGTTTTCTTTTAATATTTATATTTGCTTATATGTGGACTGCTTGTTTCTCCCCATTAACATGCAAACTCCTTATAAGTGAAGATTGTTTCATTCATTGCTTTTGTATTCTTAAATGTCTATAGTGGAGTGCTAAATAAATGTTTGATGACTGAGAAAGCAGCTTCCATCTTTCTATTATTAAAAATAGCATTTTCCACATGTTTAAGCACTCTATAATTCATAAAATAATATCCACTACCTCACACGAGTCAGTTTAATAAAACTAATAATAATGGCAGCTAGCATATAATGTGTGCAGATATGCTTATACATACAGATACATATACACACATATACATGTAAGTAATAAGATGCTACACATAATTGTTTATATATAAATATGTAAGTTGAAATATCATTAAATGTATATATTTATAAATTATTTGTATATATTATAATTATAATATGTATTTCCATGTTATATTTTATATATTTATATCTTAATAATATATTTTTCTATAATATAGTGTAATATATTTCTGAATAATACATATATTTTTACATAATTATTTTAATATTTTCATATATACTATATATGTGTATATTTGTGATTTACAAAACATATTATCTTTATCCAATCTTTATAATAATCCTGTGTAATATATTTCTGAATAATACATATATTTTTACATAATTATTTTAATATTTTCATATATACTATATATGTGTATATTTGTGATTTACAAAACATATTATCTTTATCCAATCTTTATAATAATCCTGTGACATAGATAAATTATCATACCCATTTTAAAGAGAAGTCCAGAGAGATGAAGCCTTCATGCAAATGGGGAATTCTCTCTCCTTCTAGGATTTCAATTACTGTCTGTATCACTCGTATGAAACTAACCCAATGGCACCTTAGATGATTTAACTTTTCAAGTATTTCTCTAGCTAGACCATGAATTTCCTGAAAGTAGGGACCATGTTTTGTATCCTTCAAAGTACCCAGTAGGATTGCCTTATACACCGTTAGTGCCCAAGAACTGTGGCACTAACTGGACTGAATTGTTTATTTTGGATTACTTCCTAGAACTGGAATGACAGACACCAATGTAGCCAAAAAGTGTGCACTGATGGAGCTGTAAGGGAACCTACTGAAATCTCTGCCAGCACATGAGAATGAACATAGTCAGAGGCTGACAGAGAAGAAAAGGCCAGAGCCTTCAGTCATTTGCCTAGTGAACAAAACCTGGATAATACTCCTCTCAGGAAATTACCCTGAACACTCCAATGAATAATTCCCTATCTTCAGACTTCACTTAGTACTTTCTTATACCTCTCGTATCTTCCTTATGTGGTATTTTATGTTATGATCATCAATATAAATTCCCTTATCCCCTACTAGATTCTAAACTTCAGGAAGGGAGGAACAATGTGAGCCTCAAGTACCTCTAATACAAGTGCTTTGCACACAACAACCCTTTAATAAGTGTCTGCCAGAACTGAGCTGTTCCTCGTCAGTATCCATTATCTAATCTAGAGCTTGTATCCTCTTTTCTGAATCTTGCCCTGATGCTTTTGCAATGTCAAACCCTGAGATTCAAATTCCCCAACCTGGTGGATGCTAAGAACACTGTATTTGGAGTTAGAAGACATGGGTTCAAATCTTGACTCTGAATGAGTTCTCATATATTTAATTTTAGAGAGAATGTTTTTTTGTTATGTAAAATTATTTTCTATATAATCAAATCTATTAACTGTTTCAAATTATTATTTTTTTGATTGTTATTTCCTTCTACTTTTAAAATTACAGCAACAACCAAAAAAGGTTGCTGAACCCATTAGTGTTTATAGCAGCATGGGTGAGACATGGATTCAAATCTAAAATGGTGAGGAATTTAACTAGCAAATATGGGAAGAAAATGTATTACAGGCATTTGAAACATCTTTTCCCATTCTAAATCCCAGGATACTAGACTAGAATTCTTTTATTAGCTTTTTGAAGAACCAATAACTAATAGCTAATGACTAATGAGCAATATACTTCAAAAAAACACTCTTTTTTTTTCCCCAAATGTTATCTCCATTGACTCAAAAGCTTGTCACTCACCGAATAGGTACCACAAACAAAGGTGTCATTAGCCTTGTGGAAATAAGCACAGGTTATAGGATGATTTCCCAGGGCAAAAAATTTCCCTGAAAAGGACTGGAAACACAGAAGGTTGTGTATATACCACAGACGGATATTCTGAGGGGGAGAAATATACAGAAGTTAGGATAGGAATACAGACTGTTTTATTGAAAAGTTCTGAAAGGTAGATCAGCAAGTATTATTTATTTCTATTTTTCAGATAAGGAAATGAGGCTCAGAGGAACTGCACAGATCGGGAACTAAGTGGGATTTTAGAGATCATCTAATCAAACCCCTTTCATTTTGCAGAAATAGGAAATGGAGGCCCTGAAAGGCAAAGTGACTTAGTTAAAGTCATACAGCTATAAAATGGAAGGACTGAGATTTGAACTCAAATCCCCCAATTCTAAATCTAATGTTATTTTCCTTTGTCCCAGGCTGCCTCTTCAATAACCCCAATACCAGTCTTAGACAAGTAATGGTAAAAATGATAACAATGAGATATAACATCCAGTCCTCAAGCCCAAAATTGCTGTAGTCATTTCTTCTGTCCATCAGACAGATGACAGTATGAAATAGTGGCAAGAGCTCTAGGTTGGGAGCCAGGACTTCTGATAACACTCTATATGGCTTTGGACAAGCACCTTCCCTTCTTTGGGTTTTAATTGTCTTCTCTGTCATATGAAGGCATTGAATATCTGATTGTTGAAGTCCTTAGATAAATTTAACAGTTTATGATTAAAATCTGTGTGACACGGAGAGCTCTGCCAAAAGGCCAGACCAACCTGTATTGGGGCAAGATTTAAGGAGGCCCTAAAAGCCCTCTCTTTCCCAAAGAAACTTTCTTCACTAGTCTGCCAAGGTGTCTTTGGCACCCAATCTAATGTTATTTCCATTATACCTTGGTACTTCTTTCAAGGTTAAGGGACCAGTAAAAATACAAATAAGGTTGCAGGGGTCAATGTTGGAAAAATTACCTATGCATATGCTTTGTGAATAAAAAGCTTTAATTAAAAAAGAAAAGAAAAGAAAATAGATATATGGATGGATATTTCAAAAGATAAATACATATATATAGTAAAGATAGCAGGGCTTTAGGTATGCACTAGCCTGAAATTCAATGTTGTTTCTTTAAGGTTAAGTAAAGAATAGGTAAAAATGCATATGTGCTAACTGAGAGGGCATCAAACTACCCTGTATATGAAGTCTGTATTCAAATCCCAAGTAGGCCACAAGGTCTGTGTAACTTTGAAGGCCTGAATTTATTTTACTTTTTCTTAATCAGACATGATTTCATCGATGTGAAAAGATGCAGATAAGGGGTGCCCTCTCCCAATGCCGCCTGGGGCAGCAAGAAAGGAAATGATTTCCCTGTTTGACAAGAAGCACGTCTTGAAGCTGGATCTTCCTGACCCTGGGGCTAGCTGTCTTTCTGCTACACCACAACACTTATCTCTTTTCACTAGAAAAAGGATAGGGTTGAGCTCTATGATCTCTAAGGTCTTTCACAGCTCTAATCCCTGTGATGCTATATCATACAGATGGGACCCCCAAAGTAGGGGCTCTGAATAGTGTGGTAAAGGCAGGAAAGGCTCGGGTATATCAAAGGAAAAGACACTGAAATAGAACTGAGAGTGGGAGGAGGCTCTGCTTCTAATTCAATGTGTAACCTTGAAATAGTCACTTCCCTAAGGCCACTATTTCTGCCTCTAAAATGACAAGGATGGACTCTAGACGGTTTCTAAGGGGCCTTCTGTGGGGAATGGAAGAGAGGGGTTTGGATAGAAGGTACCAGTGGGAGAGAGTACTTTGTCTCTGGAGATACTAATGATGCAGTTGCTTTTTCCATTCACAATAACATGAGTCACTGAGGTCTGGTGTCCCTTCATCTGCCATATGGGCTTCTTTATGAAGAGAGGATTCCACAGGAGAATGATTGGATCATAACCACCAGTCACTGAGATTTAAAAAAAAAAAAAAAAAAAAGGATCAGCCTAAATACATTTCAGATCCTGAAACAAGAATCCTCCTTCTTTAAAGAATCCTTCCTTAGTCAGAGAAGTCAGAGAAGAAAGGAAGGAAGGAAGAGAAGAAAGGAAGAAGGGAGGGAGGGAGAGAGAAGGAAAAGATATGGTAAGAGAAGGAAAGAGGGAGAAAGAAAAAGGAAGGAGGTGGGCTACTATCATGTGCCAGGAACTGAACTGAGTGCTTTGCAAATGTTATCTCATTTCATGCTCAAAACAACCCTGGGAGGGAGGTATTATCATTATTATCAACATTTCATAACTTGCCCATAGACACACAAAATTGGGAAGTGTCTGAAATTGGATTTGAATTCAGGTGTTCTCAACTCCAGGCCTATATCTATCCACTGAACCACTGCAGTAATTCTAGATAATTTTACTCTTCATCTTCTCTATCTACTTTACAGAAAACTTGTCCAAATTCTCCTTCAAGCCACCTCTAGATGTTCTTCCAAGCTCCATGCTATGCCAAAATTTCTTTCTCACCCAGCCCTCTTCTCTCATTTCTTCCAGGAAACCTATCATTTCTCCTGTTGGAAAAGAGATAGCACATTTCCTCTTTGCCTTCCTCTACCCAAACACATCAAAGTTTGCTATTTTATCTTCACTCAGCACCTAGCCAAAAACTTCCAATTTTCTCCTGTGCTTGACTTTAAAATTAATGCTACTGTTTAATATACTATTTGTGCAACAACAAAAAAAATCTGTTCATGTCACTTTCTTCCTCAAAAAATCTTCAGTAACTCTTTACTGAATAAAATAATGAATAAAAGCTCAAATCCCTTTGCCTAGATTTCAAGATATACCACAAACTGGATATATTTATTATGATTCCCTAGCATATACCTTACACACAAACCAAAATGGATTACTTTTTAATTCCTAAAACATGTACAGCCTTGTCCAGTCCCCATGTCTTTGTCCATGTTATTTCAAATGCCTGTAATACATTTTCTTCCCATATTTGCCAGTTAAATTCCTCACCATTTTAGATTTGAATCCATGTCTCACCCACACTACTATAAACTCTAATGGGTTCAGCAATCTTTTTTTGTTGTTGTTGTAATTTTAAAAGTAGAAGGAAATAACAATCAAAAAAATAATAATTTGAAACAGTTAATAGATTTGATTATATAGAAAATAATTTTACATAACAAAAAAAAAGCATTCTCCCTAAAATTAAATCTATGAGAACCCATCCAATATTTTGAACTTATAAGGAAAGGAATCTATAAGGACTTCAGGCTATTAATATACACTCTCCCCTTACTACTTCTCAAGAAGCAGTTTTTAACAAAATCAAGCAATATACTTTGCCAAATAGACAAATTATGAAGTAGAAAATATAAACTGCTGATAACTTCATAAAAAGAGGATCAAATTTCCTCAAAATGAAAGATATCTACATAAAGACAACATTAAGATACCATCTTATTATACCTACTAGAACAATAAAAATAGAAAAACATGATAAAATCTGTGAAAATATGGAGAAATAGGCTCTATGATACATTGTTGGTAGCCTTACAAATATTTTAAAAAGCAAGATTCCCACTAAAAACTACATGGTGACTATGGATTCTTACCTTAGCTGGAGGTATCCCAAAAGCCATTGTAACCCTTGAACCCACTAACCTCTTGGTAAGAGACCATCTACCCAGATGTTGTTCCTCAACACCCTCTGGGTCTTGCCATCTGTCCTGCCATTTTCCTATATTGGTCGTAGCTGGCTTAAACATGAATGCTCCTCTATGTGATATCTCCACAAATTATGTGTGCTCCTTGAGAGAAGGAAATCTCAATGTTTCTCTTTGTAAATGCAGTGTTTATCACAGTGTTTGGCATATAGTGCTTGACTTTTCCCTTCCATCACAAATTTCATCATCCCTTCAAGCCCAGCTATTCCACTGCTAGGATTTTATTCAAAAAAGAATCATAAATAAATAAATAAAAGTTAGTCGTCTCAAAATAAAAATACTCTTAGTTACTGTAGCAGGAAAAAAATGAAAATAACCTATATGTTCCAATAACTGAAGAATAATTAAATAAAAGATGGCTTATCAATATAATAGAATACTATATTGTTATTAAAAATAACAAGGCAGCATCTAAGTATACAAGGAAATCTCTATGATAAGCACTTAACTCCTTTGGAAGTCTGTTAAAGCCTGTTGATTCTTTATAAGAAGGGATAAAAAAATTTCATAAAACAAAATACATAAAATACAATTACATTGTATTCCTATCCCTATCCTACAGTTATCCAAATATTTTTAAGGCAAATTCATAGATCCTAACTTAAGAATCCCTGAACTACAAGAAATGATGTAAAGCTCAATCAGCAGAACCAAAACTGTGCACACTGATTGTAAAATATACCTCCCTCTCAAAAAAAGGAAGGGATGGAGGGAAGAAAGAAAGTAAGAAAGAGAAGAGTGAAAGAAGGTAGGCCAGAGGAAATAGAATTCCAAATAGGCTTGGAGGTATAGACATAACAAAAGCATTTTCTTAGTTTGGTCACTATTATTTACATATTTTGTGTGTATAACAAATTAGTATATGTGTGTGTATATGTGTGTATATATATATATATATATATATACTACTAGAACAATAAAAATAGAAAAACATAATAAAATCTGTGAAAATATGGAGAAATAGGCTCTATGATACATTGTTGGTAGCTTTACAAATATTTGTGTGTGTGTGTGTGTATAGATATACACATATACATATACACACACATATATATATGTATGTAGGTTAGGTACATATGTAATTTGGCCCTAATTTACTATACTAAGGGTTTTTTTTAAAGATTTTAATCACTTTATTTTATGTTTTTATTGATTTTTTTTGTTGTTATAATTTTTTTTTCACTCTTAATTCTTTAAAGACCAAATAACTTCTCCTCCATGAAACCTTTTCTGATCTCCCCCAACCTCCATAGGTAGAAAATGAACTTTTCCTCCTAGACTTCAAATTACATTGTTTTATATCTCTCTAATTCATTTGTGATATCATGTATTATAAACATAAGTGCTTGACTATGAATTCCATGAAGGCAAGGAAGCTATCTTATCTGAATTCTTTCTCTTCTCCAGCATTGAACACAGTGCTCTATATCCAGAAGGAGTTCTAATTTTAAACTGTTTACTGATTTCTTTGTGTTTTGGGGGCCCATGCTGATGGCTTATATTTCTACCCAGCTGTGCAAGCCTCTAAGAAAGAAGGAATAAAGGTTTATCTAAGAATTGGAAGAAGGATAGGGGACATTTCAGCTTTTTGTATCCAAGCCTTGCTTTCAAGCAAACATTTAAGTAGGATGATTCCTTTTCACCACATACTTCCTTCTCTTTGGAGGCACCAATGCTGGCCTCAGCAACTCTGTTCACATCCAGTGATTGATACTTCACTGACTGAGGTGAGCAGATAACAGAGAAGAAATACCAGGGAAACTCACCAAGGAAGTTCCTGTCTGGACAGTAATCGAAACAAAGAATTCCCTTCCTCAGAGTCATTGTGGAAGTTCTGAAGCATAAAAGAAAGACCATAATTGTGAGCAAAAATTTCAGAGGTCAGTCATATTCTTACTATTATTGTTGAGAAAGATTGTAGCCAAAAAAAAAAAAAGGCAAGATATAATCTTTCCCCTCATAGAGCTTACATTCTAGCAAAAGAAGTTATATATTATACATATATAAAAATTGCACAATTTCATTATAACTATATTGCAAAATATAATAAAATACAAAGTGTCATGTGAGATCAAGGAGAAGAAAACATTTAGTTTCTATTTAGGAGAGGATACTTCATAGAGGTGGTGTTATTTCATGGAAGTGATTGGGAAGAGAAATTAGCATAGAATATCTTGAATAAAATAGGGATCCTTGTTTGACATAGAAAAAAATCCTTCAATGTCACCCTTTTACCATGCCCTCACATACTACACATCTCAGCTAAACAGATATTCAGATTTTCTCATCTCATCCTGATTACTCATGCCTTCATGCTTTTGTTCACTCCATCACATGCACGCATGTACATATACACACCTGGACTTTTCTTTCTCCTTTCTTTGCCTACTAAAATCCTTCTTTCCCATGAAGTTCCACCAGTTGAAAGGGCCATGACTCCTACTCTACTGAAAACGGAAACTTCCTTCATCATCTCAAAATGCCTGTTTCAATACCTATATTTCATCTCTTCTGCTATATAACAGAGGAAAAGGTGTAGATCTTTTCTTAGATTTAGTCCCTCTCTATCTCCTCCTAATTTCTTTCCATCTGCTTAGACAATTTTACCCTTCAATTGTCTCCTCTCTCAAAAGAAAGAAGAAAACATCAATGAAACAATTTTAGAAGACAGAGGACTTGAATGAAACACTTGAGTCTTGCAGTGTATCCTTCAATTTCTCATCTTTGTTGAAGTAGTTGTAGGAGTTGGGTTGAACTGTATTCTCTTACTTTACTATGTTGTCTAGTTTCTCCTTTTTCTACTTCTCTTGATTAATGTTGTTGTGGATCAAATTTTTTGTTTAAGTCTGGTTTTTTCCTTAGAAACATATGGAATTCCTCTATTTCATTAAGTGTCCATCATCTTCTGTGGAAAAAAATACTCAGCTTAGCTGGGTAGTTTATTCTTGGCTGCATTCAAGCTCTTTTGCCTTTTGGAAAATCTGGTTCCAGGCCCTTCGATCCTTTAATGTTGAGGCAGCCAGATCTTGCGTGACCCTTATTGTGGCATCTCGGTATTTGAACTGTTTTTTCCTGGCTGCTTGTAAAATTTTTTCTTTAGTCTGAAAATTCTGAAGTTTGGCCACAATATTCCTCGGAGTCTTTATTTTAGGGTCTTTTTCAGAAGGTGTTCGATGAATTCTTTCAATGCCTATTTTCCCTTCCGGTTCTATTACTTCTGGGCAGTTCACTTTGATGATTTCCTGTAAAATAGTATCTAGGCTCTTTTTTTCATCATAATTTTCGGGTAATCCGATGATCCTCAGGTTATCTCTCCTAGATCTATTTTCCAGGTCTGTTGTTTTTCCAAGTAAATATTTGACATTTTTTTCCAATCTTTCATTTTTTTGGCTTTGCTTGACTGATTCTTGATGTCTCAATGAATCAGTCATTTCTATTTGTTCAGTTCTGATTTTTAGTAATGAAACAATTTTAAAACTATGCCGAAAAGAAAAGGCAAAGGAAGGTTAGAAAATGGCACAGGCAGACAAGACAGCTTTGGAAATATTATATTTAATTTAATATATACTTTAGGAAAAAATTCCCACATGCCTATACTGGGAAGCTAAAACTGGTGGCAGGAGTTCTAAACTGCAGTGGGTTAAGCCAATCAGATGTCTATACTAAATCAGGTATCAATTTTGGGAAATAGAGAGGAGGGGTGGAATAAAGCTGACTAAGTAGGAGTAAACTGGTCCACATTGGGAAAATGGAGTCAAAACTCCTGTGACAATGCAATTTGATCTGGCCCATGGGTGGCTGTAACATTTCCAGCCTGGGTGAGATGGGAAGAATTAGTTTAAAAAACAAAAACAAAACCCACAACCCAATAAAAATCTCTTTTCTCTTCTTCTTTGTATATAGAAATTATCATGTTTGTAATATTTTTCAAGAAAACAATAAAGAAAAATTTTAGTTATTTCTTCTCTCATTGACATTATTAATTTCTTACCCCTCAATGATTCAGTTTACAAATATGAACAAGTTCTTCAATCCTTTCTAAAGTCCCACAAACATTCACTTGACGCTACTAGTCTAGCTTCTATCCTAGTTTTCTTCTCATTTCTACTGTCAAACTCCAAGGATGAGTTACTTATTGCTATGGTTTCCAACTTATCCTCTGCCCTCACCCAACTCTGTCCTTTCTTAATCTCTAAAAGTTTCAGTAACTTCTGCTTATCTCAAACATTCCCTAAGGATTCCCTTCATTTCTGAGAGGAAAGGCCTTTCCTCAGTCCTTACCTTGGCCTTTGTAGCCTTTTCCACTGAAAACAAACTCTTTTTCATAAAACTTTTCTCTCTTGGTTTCTGAGATACCACAACCATCCTGTCTCATGGGTTGCCCCGGTTCCGTGTCTTTTCAGGATCCTTGGCTCTCCTCTTCAACATTCTTTTCCTCAGTGATGTCATCAGTCTCATCACTTCCACTATCACTAGAATGTAACCTGCCTATGTACTATCACTACCATCAGCCTTGTTACCTTGAAGTCCCTCACTTTCCCCAA
The DNA here is from genome assembly GCF_016432865.1 of Antechinus flavipes. Lineage (NCBI taxonomy): Eukaryota > Metazoa > Chordata > Mammalia > Dasyuromorphia > Dasyuridae > Antechinus > Antechinus flavipes. Next base: position 450,800,688 of record NC_067399.1, read on the forward strand.
AGCCCAATTCAGATGATGTCATCTAATCTTGATCTGTGCTCCACCCCATCGTAATCCAAGTCTAGAAGGGTATAGCATATTCTTCCTATTCACATTTCTCATAATACTGTCATTGCCTCTTCCTTTACATATATCCCATTCCTCCTCTTATCATAGTTCCTGTGTATTTTTCCTTTCTCCATTAGACTAAAAACTTCTTGAGAGCAATGTCTATATCATCAGAACTGTATTTGTACCTCCAGCATACAGTAGGTACTTAAGAATGTTTACTATTTTATTATTGAATTAAATATATTAATAATCAATCAATAAATAATTGCTATTTATTTATTATTTTATGTAGCCTGCTCTGACCAGTCATTTAGGCTTTTTGAGTCTCAGTTTTCCTCACTGGTAAAATAAAGGGGTTAAACTAGATGTTTAAGATCCCCTATAACTCTGGATCCGTGTTTCCATGATGATTCCCAACTAAAAAAAATCTCTCCCTCATATGAATTTTGTAGCTTTCTTATTTACTCTTATGATATCCTAATTCATATTATAGTTGTGCTTATGTCTTATTATCCCCAAATAAATTTATAAGGTCAGTAAGGACAGAAACCATGGCATTCCCCTTAGCAAAAGGAGGGACCATATCTACTAAGCATGTGACAGAGAAACTTCCTAATATAATAAAAGTAAGATCAAGCTTTGGAATTAAAAGATTTGGATTTAAATCTCAGCTACATTGTCACTTCATCTTTCTCAAGTGCCTTTCTACAAAACAGAAATAATACTTTAGAAGCAGTGATACTTAGTAGATAGAGAGCTGAGAGTAGGGAACCTGGGTCCTACCTCTGCTACATATCCCCAAGCAATTCACTAAGACTAAGAATCTATACACTACAGATGAAGAGCTCAAATGAATTGGAGTTTTCTCATTGGGAGTTCTATCTACATATTTAAATGTGAAATCACAGATTTAGACCAATATACACAATACACAATACCAATACACAATAACTATTGTGATTACTAATTTTACTAAATTACTAGTTTGACTAAACTTAAATTGCTAATTTTACTAAATATTTGTTGATCTAACAATCTCCATCCCTATCTCACTCTGTGCCCTTTGGAAAGCAAACAACTAGCAGGCCGAGAGGGCAGGTCCAGAATTTGAGTCAGTCCCACTGCATGACATTCCAACACAGATCTCTGCAGGCCATTTAAAGTTTAATACTACCACCTACTGGCTCATATTCTACAATGCACCCAAGATTAATTATGATACTGATTTTAAAAAGAAGTCCCCAATGATTTTTCCTTTCAATTCATTTCAAATTTGGTCACATGTGTATCAATGTTTCTAAAGATTTTAAAATAGGAAGAGGTCTTCTGAGATATCAAAGCCTATTAAATATAATAATGACTGTCAAATGGATAAAAAAAAAAAATAAGAGCTGACTCTGGATGGTATTTTATGGTTGAATAAGGTTTTCACAACAATCCCATAACAAAGATAGTATAAGGTTATTTTCCCTTTTTATAAGAGTAGACTAGTGTAATAGAAAGAACAGTGGACCTTAGTACCTATCCCAAGCCAGCTCCTAACTAACTGTCCTTGGGAAAATTGATGAGTGTCTCTGAATCTCAGCATCTTCATCTGTCTGAAAAATGGGAATAATAATGCCTACCTCATAGGAGCATTGTGAAGCTCAAATGAGTAACAGACATGAGACAATTTTTCCAGATCCCCTACACATATGAGGTACTGTTCATTAGTGCAAACTAATGGCTGACTGGCCATAGCTGAGTAACATCCACAGGTTTTCTATTTGATGAAAGGTCCCAAACCCAAAGGATTTCAGAGAATCATGTCCTTGTTTCCCTAATTCTAAAACAATAAGAAAAGTAATTTCCCTATCCAAGGAAATACTAGTTATAAAAACAAATAGGAAAGTCAATCTCACAAATTAGTCCCTTTGAATCACCTCAACTAGTTGACCAAACCTAGTTCCCCCTCTCCTGATTTTGTCTATAAGTAATATATGCCCAGGCTCTTGGAATTACTAGCAAGTCAGTAGACACAGTCCTATGGATGCCTACCCAGACACATCTTTTCTGTTCATACTATGGGATGTAAAACCTAAGAAAAAACTCCTGCCACATACCAACACTATCATCCTTCCACAAATCCATTTTCCACAACTTCATCCCCCAAGATTCACAAAATAACAAAAAAGAAGAGAAAACAAGAAGAGGACCACAAAATCTCAAGGTTACTACAGAGTCAGGTTTAGAGGAGGATTTCTTAACCTGTGGTACATAATTTGCTTTTTTAATATTTTGATCGCTATATTTTACTAGTTCCCTCTGCAATTCTCTATATTTTATTTTATGTTTATTTAAAAATATTTATGAGAAGGGATCCATGACACAAAAAAAGGTGAAGAACCCGTACTCTAAAGAAAAGCAAAGACAAATGTGACTTTCTCAGACTAATGGCATTTAAATCCTTCCATAATCTGACTTTAGGGCTGCTAGGAGGTACAATGGAGAGAGCAATTCACTTGGAATTTGGAAAACTCATCTTCCTGATTTCAAATCTGGTCTCAGACACTTACTAGCTAAGTGACCCTGAACAAGTCACTAAATTTTACTTACCTCAGCTTCCTCTTTTGTAAAATGAACTGAAGAAAGAAATGGCTAATCACTCCAGTATCTTTGCCAAGAAAACACAACACAATAACAAATAATCTGACCTTTTCGTATTATAATACATCATTCACCCAATGTGTCAGCAAAACTGGACTACTACCTGCTCAATGAGTTCACTCTTTTCTCTCCTGTGTTCATGGCTTTCATGAACCATGGCCATTCCCAAAGTTCTCTCCTTGTTTCCCCCATTGGAAACCTTTTCTTTTGAGGCCCAGAAGAGAACATCTCTTCCACAAATTCTTCCCTTATGTTCCTAGATGAAGATAATTTCTCAAATTTTGCTAGAGGATTTTTTTCAGCTCTTTATATCTCTCACTTCCTATCTTACATCAAACTTATATATGTTATATATCCTAATCCATGCTATTCAATCCCCAACAGATTGCAAATTCCTTGAGGATAAGAACATCTTAGTATACCAGAGCCCAGAATAGTGTTCTACAGAAAAAAAAAAAAAAAAACCAGGAGCTTATTAAGCAGGTATTTGTTGAATTGCTAAAGGAGACAAAGTTTGGGCTTACTTCGGATGATCAGCTCTAGTTGGCACAATTATTAAGACCATAGCTGTACTATCAATGTCTGAGCAAGAGGCCACCACATTCAGCTCGGGGATGAACTTGATCTGTTGACACCAGTTGGCGTGAATTGCCTAGGGAAGAAAACAGACAGTGGAAGAAAAGACAAACCAAAACTGAACTCATGCTGATCCTTGGCCAGAGGAATAAATACATTCTGGGTCCCCAGGACATTTTATATTCTACCTATCCCTCACACTCACCGCATCCTTAGAGATTATCTCAGTATAGTCAGCCACAAAAAAACAGAAAGTCTCATTCCAATAACCCTCAGAGTGAGTCAATCAGTATGGTGTGTTTTAACCAAAAATAGTTGTTAATAATTATTTTGAAGTGTTTTCCCTACTTTTAAAAGTCCCACATTTTAGCCTCTGGATGGAAAAGGCATTATTTTCTCCTCTGACTCCTATCTACAATACAAATCTAGTTAATGGGAAGGAAAACTTACCTTCAATCGATAACTTCTATGAATTTTAGACTTTTTAGTTAAAAGATTCTGCATAGAAATTTTGATATAAGAAGAGCCTAAAAAATAAGTCAAAAAACAAAGCCTAGTATTAATCACTTTTTCTCTCTACATCATCAAATTTTCCCGATTTTATTAATTCAGAAAATATTTTATTAAACTCCTATTATGGACAAGATTCTGCATGGCACTGAAATACAAAGATTAAACACTGCATAGACTCCTGCCCTCAAATAACTTACATTCTATCCATGGAAAGAGGAACACATGCAAATGTAAAATGTAAAGTAGGGTCAGACAATACATCAAAGAATGTTTACTAAGTGATTACTAAATGGCATGCATTATGCTAAGAAAAGAGAGAGAGTGGGATAAAGGAAGGTTTTACAGACAAAGTAGAACCAAAAAAGGATCTCTGAAAAGTAAAGTTGTGGAGGGCCTCTGCTTTGGTACCATAGGGTTAGTAATCATATTTAGTTACTCAATTAGGTAATTATTAGCATTCTACTGCAATAGTTGTAACTAGTTGCGGAGGGCAGCTTGCTTTTTCCACAATACTAATTTGAGATAACATATTTAATCCCCTTAAAGTAATGTTTTCTTGATATTATTATACCAAAATTAGCACAAGTATAAAAAATCAATCCATACTTTGTGACTCTCAACTGCAAAAAAAAAAAAAAAAATCAATCTGTACCAACTGTACCAATTTGATCTTAGCTTGTAGCTTTTTTAAGTTAAATTATTTACCATCAGGGTGGTAGCTGATCTTGATGCCATTTTCTTCCTTATTGAAAGCAATTTACAACATTGCTTTAAAAAAAATCATGCCAAAAAGCATGAGAGCAAGTAGGCAAACTTGTTTCATTTCATTGATAACTGAGAAAGTACAAGAGCATTCTCTGATAACCAGAATCAAGGCAAGCATGCTATCTTGAAATAATGCTGATGAAATTCTCTGAACAACCAAAGTTTGACAATTTTCTATAAGTCCTCATAACTGATAGTATATCAAAGGCCTTGGTCAAATCAACAAACATTGTGTACAGACCTCTGTTCTGATCCTGGCATTGCTCCTGGAGTTGAAAAGCAGTAAACACTATCATCAACTGATCCTCAGCCTTTAGAGAGATGCAGTAAGAAGGTAGATGAAATTCAGTTTTATGCTGATAGTAATAATCCAAAGCACTTTTACGATTCCCTGAAGGCTATTTATGGGACAAAGATCTATGCTGCATCTCAATTAATCAGTGCTGATGTAGCCACAATAATCAGTGATAAGGACATGATCCTAGAGAGATGGATTCCATGGTGTTCTCAACACACTGTCATTAGTCAATCCTAAAGCCATTGATCAAACACCTCAGGTTAAAGTCAATCCCTCTCTAGCAAAACTTCCAACTGAAGTTGTGAATAAGATTAGTGTGGCAAAGTGCTAAGTGGAACACCACTTTATTTTTAGTAGAGATTTACAAGGAAAGGAGTCCACTTTTCATATATAAACTGACTAGGTTATATGGCAAAAGTAGGTTATCTGCCAGGAGATTGAGGATGCCTCCATTGTCCATCTATATAAAGGAAAAGGAAATAGGTTGTTATGTGACAATCACAGAGTGTGTTGGGGGTGGGGGAAAAATGTCTCTCAGTTGTTGCCAGCAAAATTAATATGCTAATCTTTCAAATGGAAGATGGTCATCTATGCAAGAGCTATCTCTCTAAACTTAGCTTGCACTTTACTTTTTATAAACCGACAAACTATGCTGCTGGTAAATTCTATGGAGTTCTTGTTTTTCATTTATTAGTTTTTAATTTACCCACCATTTTCATCAAATCGATTCTAATATTTATAAGTAGCCCAGATAAGTAAATGGGGTGCTGTACACCAAGTCTCTGAAAACTGCCCACTCCTTTTCTGCTCCACTATCGCTAACTGTGTGTTGGCTTAGCTTTCCCTGCAAATTAGCAACAAATTCTTCTCACACAGAGAAGCCTGTAACATTAAGTCTAACCCACCAACAGGTTTGAGGCCTCTCAATTCCCCTCAACCTGGGGGCCCATCTGTCAAGATGGTTTTACTGCAGTGTGACTGTTGTGCATATTACAGCTTCTTGGAGCACAAGTGAGAGTTGGATGGCAGTTGGACACCAAATGTGGAAAGCTGTTCTGAAAAAAGAACTCAACAACCTATACTCCCCATACATCCTTCCCCATACATTTAGTAAGATTGGTCTAAACTACAGAAAGTTAGTTCTCCTAAAGGAAATCTTAAAGGGTTGTAAGGACAAGGTAGAGGAGTAAAAGAGGGATAGTAACAGCTTCTAAGCAAGAGGAAAAGCAGAAAAACAATCATCCATTTCTTGTCTTTCTGTGAAGCACTACAGACATACTATAAATCTAGATATGAGTAGAGGGATATTTGCAATGGTAATAATAGTATCTCATTTTTCTGTAGCCCTTCAAATGTATTACAAAGACACCTTTCCAGCTCTAAATCTATTGTCTTAATTATCACAATTTGACAAAAAATTTAAAACCACAGTAGGAAGATGAATTGTCTATAATCATATATCTACCTAGTGCTAGCATCAGAATTGGAACTCAGGTTTCCTGAGAGTAGGACTAAAATGAGTCTGCCTGATACATCATAAGCCATTAATAAGTCTTGTCCACCCTAAAGGCATTTAAAGGGGCTGATAAACTCTCTGTAACAGCAAAGAACTTGAAACAAAGCTGAAGTTCATTTATTGGGCAAAAGATAAACAAATTATGGTACTTGAATGTGGTGGAACATTATTGCACTGTAAGAAATGATAATCAAGGAATACAGGGAACAATGGGAAGAGTTAATATAAGCAGATGTAAAGTAAAATAAGCAGAACCAAGAAAAAATATATATGTACCCATACATATATAGTATATATAAAATACATATTATATAATAAATATATATAATAACTACAACAATGTAAATGAAAGAAGAAGAAAAATTCAAAGTTGAACACTGTGTAGTTATAATGACCAAAAAAGAGATATAGGAATAAAGCTTCTCCCCATCCCAATTCCACCTTCACTCTTTCTTACAGAAGTGAGGAACATTGGTTGATATGTTGGCTAGTGTTGAATGTGGAATTGATTGATGATTTAGTTTTGTTGGATTGATTTTTTTTCTCTTCCTTTTTTACTTTTATGAAGGATGATTCTTTGTGGGTTGAAAGATCTACTTAGGAAATGAAAGTGATATAAAAATGACAGCCATAAAAATTTTAAATAAAAATAAAATTAGAGAGGATGATGTTTAATGCAAAGAATCAAATCATGAGTTGTCGGGTCTCACTAGAGATATTTTAAAAGCCAGGGTATTCCTGATGCATCTAGGTCTAACCTGATTCTGGTCTCTGGAGATCAATCCTTCCTTTGGTCTGGAAGATATATGGGTGAAACAATCCAGACTCTGCAACATCATCAGAGACAAAGATGAGGACGTTGCCCTTTGTATCACCAACACAAAACACGGCTTTATGCTGGTCTGTCCTGGGAAAGGGAGAGAGGAAACAGAAGAGGAAATCACTCCCTGAGATGCTACTGCTACTGTCCTGCTACCAAACAGGCCATCTCTGGGATGAGGAAAGCTACTGTGAATGCCATACTTGGTGTCTCCACTGATCATCATGAACCTAGCAACCAAGGCCAGAACGACTTCATATCAGGCCAAAAATGTAGGCTATGAGTGAAGAATAATTTTTTTAACTGGATAGAAGAGTGGGAGAGTACAGAAGGGATCACTAATGAGCTTAGTTTCAAATGTTCAGACAACTTTGGCATGTAGTGTCCTTATAGAAGGATAGAAAGTAGAGTGGCAAGTGTGATGTATTGAAATCCTGTCTCTACCACCATATCTGTGTGATTTTAGGCACATCACTTTCCTTCTCTAGAACTGAGTTTCCTCACCTCTAAAATTTGGAACTTGTAAGATTCCTTCTAACTCTAAATTTATGAACCTCTCTGAAAATGAACTTAAAAATCCCCTGGTTAGTCCTATCTTCTCAAGGTGGAGATGAGGAAATAAGATCATAGGAAGGAAGCAACTTGTCCAAAATCATGAAGCAAGTAATTCCTCTTTTAACACTTACTCAGAAAGAGAGCCAGATTTGAGAGACAAGGATAGGAGCTGGAATACTAGTTCTGTCACTTATTACTTATACAACTTTGGACAAGTCATTTAATTTATCTGAGCTTCAATTTCCTCACATGCAAAAATAAGGGATTAGAATAATTTCTAAAGTCTCTCTTCCAATTCTAAATCTATAAGTCTTTGATGTCAAATATACTTTGTTTTAGTATCTGTTTGGTGTCAGGGTTTCATATGCACTGATTTTACCCTTTCAAGAGGGATTCCCAAAGCCATGATGATGTTGGATAGACAAGCATAAAAGGAAGCTACCAGAGAAGGGCTCTTTTCCTTTAAAAAAAAAAAAGCTATTTTTGACAGTACTTTGAACAGGGGATAGGATTTAATGCTAGGTCTTCTAAGCCAAGAGCCATTATACTTTCCATTAAACCAAAAGTCCAAAGTGTTGAAAACCATGGCTGACAATGAAGCATTGGGCCAAGCTAGTGAGATTTAGAAAGTTAACAAATTGAGTAAATAACATTTTTACAATCTTCCTTTTCTGTCCCTTGTAACAAGAATCAATTTTATATTTATTATTCCCTTATAAATAAATTCCAAATAGTAATATACCTAAGTAGCAAGGTGGATGTAGGGGTCCTAAGAAGGAAACTATAACCATAAGAGATTTAATCCAGTATACTTGGGACAATCCAGACTAAGTCCTCAGCAACACTAACTCTAAATCTTTCCTCTACTACATATTTAAGTCTGACCTTCATCTGTAGAAACATGAAGAAATCAAGGAATCAATAGAGTCCTAGACTCTGTTGATAGATATTGATACCTTAATTAAAGTATAAAGAACTATGTCATTTGTAGTGGATAGCATGCCAGGCCTGAAGGCAGGACCTGAGTTCAAATCTGGTCTCAAGACACAACACTTCCTAGCTGTGTGATCCTAGGCAAATCACTTAACCCCAATTACCTCAGCAAAAAGAAAAGAAAAGAAATACGGCCATTTCACTGGGCTACTAGAGAAGATATGCAAGGCCAGAAACCAGTTTTGTTTTGGTTTTGTTATTCAGTCATTTTCAGTTATGTCTAACTCTTCATGATCCCATTTGAGGTTTTCTTTGTAAAGATACTGGAGTGCTTTGCCATTTCTTTCTCCATCTCATTTTATAGATGAGGAAACTAAGGCAAACTTGCTCAGGGTCAGACAGCTAATAAATTGTCTGAAGCCAGATTTGAACTCAGGAGGATGAGTCTTCCTTGCTCCAGGTATGGATAGCATCACCTATCCCAGTTTCTCTCAGTAATACCCAGCATCGGCCTTTGGCCAGACTCACCAGTAATCCATAACTACAGCACAGCTGTCCAGGTCAATAAAAATAAAAGTCTTTTGGCATTTGTTTCCAGAAATATCAAAGAATTCTAGGGAAGAATCAAGAAAAAATGTTGGTGAGAAAACCCAAACCCAGTTATTTTCCATTGTCCATATTGCCCACCTCAATCTCTAGCATAAAAGTCAGGGCACAAAACCGAAAACTGGCCACCAACCTCGGTCTAAACTCCTCCTATTTTCATCACCCAGAATCATGAAATCTTAGAGCTAAAGGAGACCTCACATGGCATTCAAAGACACAATACAAAGCTAGATTTAGAGTTGGAAAGGACCTTAGAAATCCTCTAGTTCTACCATATAACTTTAAAGTTGGAAAAAACTGGGCCAACTATGTGGTGCAGTAGATAGAGCACCAGCCCTGAAGTCAGGAGGACCTGAGTTTAAATCTGATCTCAGACACTTAATACCTCCTAGCTGTGTGACCCTGGGCAAGTTACATAACCCCAATTGTCTCAGAAAAAAAAAAAAAAATTAGAAAAACTGAAGTCCTGAGACTCATCACAGGTCCACAGCTAGGAAGCCAAGACGAATTCTAGGTCCTCCACCTCCAAACTTAAGGAAAATTCTTTCCAGATTGATGCAAAGCACATCAACCCTCTGAAATAAAACAGAATTATTATCATGACCATTTTACAGGCTTTTTAAAGAACTTTCAAACATCACAAGCCAATAAGCATCAGAATCAGAGCTTGAATTGGGGTCTTCTGACCAGTCTGGGAATCTTTTCATTTATCTACATTGCCCCTATTTCAATGCCTGTCCTTCCAATTAACTTCAAGGACTGTGTTACCAACAAATAATTTCTGTTTAAACATCTCTGGTGATAGGGAGCTTGTTACCAAATGGGGCAGCTTTTCTATTTTTGAATGGCTCTTATTTTTTGGAATAGCTTCCTAAATTAAACTGAAATTTGCCTTCTGTAATTATTGAAGCTAGATTCCCAATTCTTCCCTCCAGGACCATATGGTTAGTAGTCGAACTTAAACCAAGAACCCAGATTTCCCTGAGGTAGATCATTTTAATGGGATTACATCTGTATTGCTAAACCCTAAGTACAATGCTATCTATTCTGGATGGACTTAATAAATGACTTTCCCAGGGAATGGGAGGTCTCTTAGAGCCTCTGAAGAAGGGATTAAGTCTGCTTCAACATTGCCCCTCCCCTTCTTACCTAAATCCTGATCCGTAGATGCAATGGCTATCAAGTTGATATTAGTCAGACATACCATGTCGTTGACCCACATCTGCAGGTTATGGCGGCGATGTGACTGGTCCAGCTAAGAGAGGAAAGATCAATGAACACTGGGTAACATGCCCATAAAAAAAAATCATAATCCAACTCCTCATTTGCAGATGAGAAACTGAGACCCAGTGAGGGGAAGGAGTAATGTCAAGGACAGGATCCAATCTTGATCACAGGGTCATAGGATCCTATATGTAGAGCTAGATGGGACCTTAGGGGCCATCTAATCCATCTTCCTTAGAGATAAGATTCGGAACCCAAAGGATTAAATTGACTTGCCCAAAATCACACAGATGTCAATGATAGAATTGACATAAACACCTGAGATTGAAAAATGGATTAATAGATTTTAACCTATGAATGTTACAGAATATTACTATGCTGCAAGAACAAATGATTTCAGAGAGACATGGAAAGACATATGAATTGATACCATGTGAAATGAACAGAACCACAAGAACAACATTGATATTATAAAAATGAACAACTTTGAAGATTTATATAAATTGATGAAGGATAAAACGAGTAGAGTTAGGAAAATAATTCATACAGGAACAACACTACTATAAAGGCAAATTTTGAAAATTTTAAGAACTATGATCAATACAACAATCATCCATGATTTTAAAGGATCAATGATGAAACATGCTATGTACCTCCTAATTGGGAAAAAAAAAAAAAAACATTTTATAGTGCAGAATAAGCCATAAATATTTTTGTAAACAGTCAATGAGAGAATTTGTTTTGCTTGATTATGTCTATTTGCTACAAGGAATTTTTCTTTTTTTCTTTCTCTGTTTCTCTGTGTATGTGTCTGTGTCTCTGTCACTCACATTCTTTCCCTCCCTCTCCCTCCTTCCTTATCCCCCTCTTTTGAAAAAGGTGGGGTAGATATAGAAAATGGATTTCTGTTCATTTAAAAAATACTTTACCACTACTAGGTCTGTACCCCAAAGGGATGAAAGAAAAAGGGAAAGGACCTATATCTACAAAATTATTTATAGCAGCTTTTTGTGAATTAGAAATTGAGAAGATGCTTATCAATTAGATAATGGCTGAATAAGATGTGGCATATGATTGTAATGGAATACTACTGTGCTATAAGAAATGTCAAGAGGGATAGTTTCCGAAAACCATGGAAAGACTTACATGAACTGATAGAGTGAAATGAGCAGAACCAGAAGATTATTATTCACAGTGACAGCAATATTGTGATGATGACCAACCATGAAAGATTTAGCTGCTCCGATATCAATACATTGATTCAAGACAATGCCAAAGGACTCAAGATGAAAAAAAAACTACCTCAGAGAAAGAACTAATAAACTCTGAGGCAAATTGAAGTATAATTTTTCACTTTATTTTTCTTTTTTAAATTCAAAAATATTTTGCATGATTTCTCATGCATAATTGATGTATTACTTACCTTCTCAGTAGTTTGGGGAAGGGCAGAAAAGAAAGGAAAAATCCAAAATTTTAAGAAAAAAAGAATGTTAAAAAGCACTTTAAAAAATATTCAAGGACAGATAGGTGGCATAGTTGATATAGAACTGGTCTTGAAGTCAGGAGGACCTCAGATACTTGACACTAGCTGTGTGAACCTGGGCAAGTCATTTAACCCCAATTACCTTGGGGGGAAAATAGACAGGTGGCATTAGAAGAGCCTGAAACATGGGGCTTAGTCAGGATGCAATGCTACATATACTTTCAGAAGAAGAAATTTTTGCCAGTTTTACTTATTTTATATTGTTATAAGAAACAGAGTGGGGGAATTTTTGTAAATGTTTGCAATATAAAAACAAAACTCATCAATATAAGTTTTTTTAAAAAATGAACATCTCTGACTCCAAACCCCATGTTTTTTCTAGAACACCAATCTGCCTTCTTTAGTCAGTCAGTAAGACCAGTTTAATTTTAATCACATTCCTCCTATCACCAATCAATTCACAAGAGCCTCATTATGATGCTAATCTTGGGATCTTGGTCACAAAATAACTGTGTAATAAGGTTCTTAGGGTATTTCAAATAAGTAAATCCCCTAGGATAAAGTTCAAGAAGAATACCTGAAAAGCCATATTATAACTTTTAAAGAGCTATTCCTATAAAATAAATTTTGCCACTGGAAGTAAACTTTTGTCCAATACACAATGATCCTTTACCTATCAGTATTCCTCAAAACAAACTATACTGTTGACCAGGTATAACATTGACCTTCTCTGCTTCCATGGAGTTCTCACTTGGGGACAGAGTATGGAGCCTACAAAACAAGAGTCAGGGATGGAAGGAATATGACATGGGGAAAAGGAAAACATGAAATTTGTCTTCTAAATGTATAGGTTTTAAGAAATAAGGACATTTGACAGGAATGGTTTTATAGTGTAGTCTTAAAGTTTGCCAATGACCAAAGCCTGTTCACAGGGAACATTTAGGAATTTATAATCTAAGCATACAATAGCATTATGAATGTGTAATTATACATTTATGGCAGGATTCAAAGGGTTCTGTGATTTCATCAGCCTAAGGGTACTTTCACCTACCAATACCAACCAACTAGCTAGCATTTATGTACCTCCTTACATATAGGATCATCATAAAGAATAATCTTTGTGTATATACATTTTATATATGTGTGTATGTATATATATATATATATATACTATTTAATTTTATTATCACAACTACCCTGAAAAGTAGGTGCTATAATTATCCCCATTCTCCATATAAGAAAACTGAGACAAAGAGAAGTAACTGACTCTTAAGAAGGTACTTTACTAGGCTAATGACAATCTGCCTATAACTCAGCAGATAAATGTTAGTGAGTTGTCTGGGACACCAAGAATTTAAGTCACTTGCTCAACTCCATATAGTATACTCTGCTGTCTCCACCCCATTTTTCGGTTAATTATTAGACCTGTGTATTCAGATATGGGCAAATCAGGTAGAGTTGTCTGATGTACTGAAAAGTTAAGGTATTTGCCCAGGGCTATATACCTGTCAGTACCTGAATCCAGATCTTCCTGACTTTGAGGCACTATCCTTTATGGTATTTTTTTAAAAACTAACATTTTCTATAACTTCATTCAGGATTATAAAGTTCTTTACATATACTATCTCATTTGACCCTTACAACTTTGGAAGTTGGGTGATGTTGTTATCCCCATTTTAGAGATTAGGAAATTATCAGGATTCAAACCATGGTCCTCAAGGTCAGCTCTTGATCATTGTACCATTTTTTAAAATCACATAAAGTCACAACTATTAAACATGGAAAAGACCACAGAGACCATCTAATACAACTCCATCCTTTTATAATAGTGAAATTCAGAGAGCTAGAAAGTCAACTGCCCAAGGTCACACTGGGGTAGGACAAGACCTAAAGTCTCCTGTCATCTAGTATTCTTCATACTGCCCAATGAGGTCTCCAACTCATCATGTTACAGGTTCACTCCTCTCCAGCCTGCCAAGACTGAAAATACCAGAATACAAATGCACAACCAATTAAGGAGCAATTATATTTTATTATATATTATATATATTAGAATATATGCATATTCTAATATATATAATATATATTAGAAAGAATTGAGTTTTGCCTTAGAACTTCATTAATGCATTTCAATATTAGGAGGCAGCAAGTTAGAAGACTAAAGTTCATATACCAACCAATAGTTATGGGATACCCAGCAAATCAATGAGTTGCTATCTTCCCAATCCTGCCTCATTCCTGTTGGTACCTTGCATATCTATCTCCTCCCCTATAAGCTCTTAAATAAATTAGGAAGAAGTGGGAAAAGGAGCTAATAAGGGTGGACTTTCATGAAGAAGAAGTACCCAGAAGAATAATCAAGGTCCCCATTACAGTTCAATAATAAATACAAAAGTATTTATGCCTCCACTCCATCTCTCAGAGCAAGGAGAATACAAATATAAAAATCAAGTAATTCTGCTGTTAAGGAATTTATATTCTAATACAGACATTACAGATAAGAGAATGATGGTTCAGAAGACGTATTTTGGTTTGGGGGCTTGGGAATCAGGAGTAGAATCAGAGTGGAGTTGACCCATACTCCCTTTCTAATAGCAATGGCAAAAACTGATATATAGTTTCCTAAAATGGGAATAAGGATGGATATTCATGCCTACAAGACAAAGATGATAGAATGTGAAATAATGTGAACTTAATAAATGATTTTTCATTCACTCAAAAAATAACTTTGAAAAACTTAAGAAATTTGATCAATGAAATTGACTCCAAAAGACTATGATGTAATATGCCGCCCAGTTCCTGAGACATAATGGTTTCAAGGTGGAAGAAAAAAAAAAAAAAAAAAAAAAAAGCATGTTTTTCAAATCTAGCCAAAAGTGTGGTTTATTTTGGTTTGGTTCTGCAAATTTGTTACAACAGATTCTTTTTTTTTTTTTTTTCATTTTTTTTCCAGTGAGGGAGAACAGTTAGCAATAGCATTTATTCAAAATTAGAAATAAAAGAGGGATATTGATGTATTTCTTTAATGCACAGAAGTAACTTCTGAACAAAACAAAGATGAACAAGACAACTTTGAAATTAACATTAAATTTACTATATACTTAAAAGAAAAAGCAAGTTGTATTTAATAGATATTTGCAGAGGCATATATCATCTTCATTATCAGTTCTCATGTATGTATTTTATTTGGTGTTTGTTCAATTGAGAATAAGAAAATCTTTTCAAAGGAAGACTTTAGGCAGATGAGTCTCTGGACATTGAACAGAGGATGTGGATACACAAAGATATAGAGGACCATAGCTATTGGGGAACTCTGAGAAAAGTATACTTGAAGCAAAGATATTTACAGCAGGGTGTTAACTTAGTGTGATTAATGAGATGATGGTGCTCTAGTTCACACATACCTAGTACTTATTATGGTGATGTAATGGTTCTCTAGTTCACACATACTTAGTATGTTATAATGATGTAATCATACTGAGGTATTTAAGGGCTGAGAGGACTGGAAATAGAGATATTCCATCTTTGACCATCCTCCTGCTGGCTCTCCTGCCTCCTGCACTAAAATCAAGGCTGGTCCCAAGATCCTCCAGAGAGCTAGGCCAAACACTACATAAAGGGATAGCAACAGCTCATTCCAAGGGTGGGAAATAGCATGAGCAAAGGCATCAAGGTGATAATGGGCAAAGCCTAAATGAGGCAAAATGTGGAAGCCCATTTGAGGACCCAGTACTGGAAGATAAAAAACAAGACTGGGAAAGTAGAATTGTCTAAAATGCTTGATGAAGATATGTTGTTAATCTAATTACTTTTTTAGAATATGATGAGTAACAGAGTTACTATAGGCCTTGGAACAGGAGAACTTTATAATAAAAGCAGTTTTCGAAGACTATTAATAAAGTGATACTAATACTAGCAGAAAGGGTGGAAAGGAAGGGAAGCAGTTAAAGGAGAAAAGAGTGGCAAGAAATAAGCAGAAGCAAACTATGTCATCTATTAGTGCTTATTCTCTATTCCATAATGCCAGAGAAACCGAGGGAAGACAAAGATTGGCTTTTAATCTTTTAATGTAGAGAGTTTAATAAACTAGCTGACCAATGGGACTATCATCCAAATCATTCGATACAGAGTAACTGAAGCACAGCGTTTATATAGGATTGGAACTAGCAAAGCAAGCAGGTGATACAGAAGCCAAAAGAATGCAGTTAGGTCATCAGACAGCTATTATACCAAAAAAATTATATTTCTCCCAGCCTAAAGCAATAACCAGATACATACAATGATGGGAATGAGCTTGGGATCTATATAATGGTGGGAATAATAGGATGCATACAATAATGGGAATGGATATAGGATGTATACAATGATGGGAATGAGCTTAAGAGGACCTTCCAGGGTCAGTATTTTAGAGGAATAATAACTGATTTTATCTGTAGAAGTACCTGACAGGTTTGATGCCCAATAAACGGAAGTATAGAAATAGGCAAGATCACTCTGTGGTTATGCTTGTCACTTTTATCTAGTGTGTGAGGCTAAGTTCAGTTTCTCATAAGAACTTACAGATTCCTTTTTGGTTCAGCAATTTAACTAAGTGATAAGCGTCCTGAGAACAGGGATCCTATTTTTTATTTCTTTTGTATCTTCTTCAATATTTAGTACAATGCTAGGTACATAATGAGTATCTTATATTTGTTGGTTAATTAATTGGTTAACTAAAAACAATGCTTCTTATTTTTGAAAAAGCCAAAATGTACCACCAAGAAGAATTCTAAAGACTGGTCTTGAAACAGTATTCATTTATGCTCTACTATTTCCCCTCTGTGCCCAAGGTATGCTGTGAAGATTCCATGTAAAGCAATAAAGAAAGGGAGTTCTGACTTTTTAGAGTTCCTTCTTCCCAAAACCCTCCATAGAAAGAAGAGAAGCAGAAGATATGCTCTCGCAGCATACTCAAAGTTTTAGTCCATACTAATCCCAATTCTGTTAGAACATGTCACAAAAATTTAGACTGGCTCCTATAGAACTCAATTTCCTCCCTAAATATAGAGTGATAACATTGGTTCCCTTCCAGTCCTGAAAGGATATTACCAGAAATACTTAACAGAAATCACTATAAAACTCTTCTCAATGTATTATACTTTGCATAAAGCCTAATCATGTTCACAAACATTTAATATAAATGTTCCATCTCTAAAGAACCATTGGTTTTCTTCCCATACTCCTATATGTTTGCTACTGGCAAACATCCCTATTTCCTTAAATGTTTGCCTCTGTTGCCACAGGCTAAAATTCAGGAAAGAACTCGATGAAAGTTGAGGGTTGAACATACTGATCTGTATTACCTTTATATTAGCTCTTCAGTTTCTACCAGACGGAACCACAACTATGGAGACTATCATTTTAAACACTGTCGGATTCTATTATTGTAACTATGTATGAATCATAAAACTATGAATATGATTCATTCATTTGTGGTTCTATGACCAAATAGAAATTATCTTCCACACCCCAAAATTTTCCCTCCTCTAGTCTTCCTTCAAAGTAAGACTAAAAATTTTGCAAAATTCTGCCTCACTTAAATCCAAATCACAAGCAAGACATCACCCCGTGATATAACTGGTTCTCTTCCATAGCAAAAGAAACTTTAGAGGCATCCCTATCAAGAAGCAGAATAGTACGATGAGAAAAAATTTGGTCTTGAATCAAAAGGTTTGAATTCAAATTCTCCTATTAATGTCAAAACCTTGAGCAAATCATCTCTCCAGGCCTCAGTTTCTTCATCTGTAAAAAGAGGGAGTTAAACTTGATAATATCAGATCCCTGCCAGCTCTTAAACTTATATGATTCTATGATTCTATGATTCTTAAACGCATTTAGGTTTATTTTACTTCTCCCTTACCCCCTTTCCCATCCAATCAACTGCCAAATCTTATTGATTCTATCTTCAATGCAATTCTACTCTTTTAATACATGTCTTTCAATATGAACCGCCATCATATTAATTCAAGCCATTGTCACCTCATTGTATTTAATATCCACATATATACTATATTCCCTCTCCCCCCAAGTAGAATATAATTTCCTTGAATGCAGAGGTTGTCTTGCTTTTGCCTTTGTATCACCAATTGTGAAAACAGTCACTTAATAAGGGGAGGAAAAGGGATAAGCATTTATATAGAGCCTAATATGGGCCAGGCATTGTGGTAGGCATTTTATAAAATATTACTTCATTTGATCTTCACAACAACCTTGTGAGATAGGTGCTATTATTATCTCCATTTTACAGTTAAGGAGATTAAGGCAAACACAGAGAAAATCAAAACTGTCTGCCATGAGCTCCCTCTCTCCACTGCCCCATACCTCAAAATTCCTCCACAACTTTTCTTACCTCTTCTTCCTTACCTTTGACTCCAAGGAGGAACCACTACATAGAACCTTAAAATCTGACTCCTGAACCCACCATTCAGTTGAAACAACTTTCTCCAAAGTTGCTGATGCTGTATTTTCCCAATACTCTCTCCTTGATCTCTCTGTAGTCTTTGACATTCTGCACCACTCCAACCTTCCAGGTAGCTAGGTAGTGCAATGGATAGAGTGCTGATCTCAGAATCAGGATGATCTGAGTTCAAGTTCAACCTCATACAGTAAGCAAGCTACTTAATGTCTGTCTGCCTCGATTTCCTTACTTATAAAACATGGATTATAATAGCCCTACTTCCCAGGATCGTTGTGATGATCAAATGAAATAATATTTCTAAGGAACTCTGCAAACTTGAAGTGCTATATAAATGCTAATATTAGCATTTATGGTATGGGCATAATATATGAGAAGCTAGGAGGCACAATGGATAAAGTGCTGGGCAGAGACTCATCTTCCTGATTTCAAATCTGGCCTCAGACACTTCCTACCTATTGTGATCCCCGTGCAAGCCATTGTCTCATTTGTAAAATGAGCTGGAGAAGGAAATAGCAAAACACTCCAGTATCTTTACTAAGAAAACCCCAAATGGGATCACAAAGAGTCAGACAACTCTGACCCAACAACAAAAAAATTACTATTTATACCCTTTTCTTTCTTGACTTCTCTGAAATTGATTCTTTATTCCCTGCCTTTATATATTGTGATAAGCTATTCCCTATGTCTGGAAAGCATTTTGTCCCTGTTCTCTCCTCTCATCCTTCTCTTCCTTTAAGAATCAGCTCAGGAACCACCTTCCTGATCCTCCCCATGGAGAGTGTTCCTCTCCCTCATTAAATTAGATGGTTTCATGCCTATTTCTATACAGGTTGGCCCCTACCTCCAACAGGGTACAAAGCTCCTTCAGAGAAAGGACTGTTTTGGTTTTGTTCCTGTGTCTCAAGCACAGTGACTTGTTCATTGTAGACATTTAATAAAAAGCTTGTTGAATTGTACTGAATTGAATTACATGAACTGTCTGAAGCAGCATGAAGGATTCATCCCAGAACTGAAGGATCCCATCTTTGGTAACAGTAAGGAAGCGCCCAGATGATCCCTGAAACTGACTGGCTAAGAATTGCAACTTCACAATCTCATGTCCATGATTCCTGGATGAGAAAATAGATTAAAAAAGAAAGAAGAGGGATTGGAAAAAAGAAATAACTAATCATACCACAAGATTGCAGAAATGAAAGGGAGAGGGTTGTTTTTTGTTTTGTTTTGTTTTGTTTTGTTGGGGGGGAGGGTTCATGTGAGAAAGAAAAAAAGAAATCCAACTAGTTTTGTAGAGGTCCTTCAGTCTCCTCTTCCCTCTTTCCCCAACCCCCTTTAATTTTATTTAATTAAAGTTTATAGTTTATGAATTATATACATTGGAAGGGGAAAAACAGAACCCATCATGGTCTCAACCTGATAGGAATCTAGAGAAACCAGCAAGTTACTTTGGAACACAATGGGCTGTGGAACAAAGGATTGAGCATGATAATGATTAACTAGAAATAATGGGGATATAGAAAATAAATAAAAACATATTTTTTTAATTCTAAGGAGTTACTATCTTCTGTGACATTGTATCTTAAGGAGCTTGAGACTTCTCCATTTAATTTGTAACTGAAAGCTTCTATATATGCTGTTTTCTTGTGAATACTTTAAGAATAGGGGCTTTTGCCTTCCAACTTGTATACCCAGTGCCTGCTCAGTTTTTCACACAGTAAATGTTTAATAAATATTTTTTCATTAAAAGAAAAAAATTATCTCAAGGATCCTCTAAAAAAGAGTCTCAAGGACACCCAGGGGTGTCCTTTAAGACCACACTTTAAGAACAAACAAAACATCACCAATTCCTACACATGATTTTCTTTATTCCTAAATCCTCTCATTATCCTTTCCTCCCACTGATAAGCACTAACTTGTGAATACCCCACTTAAAAGGTGGTACCCAGAATGCAACACAATACTCTTTCTAGATGTGGTCTGACCAAACTATAATACAGTGAGACCACCACCTCCCTCTTTTGTGTGACTTAAAATATAATTAATTTTTCTGGCTCATACATATTGAATCAATCAAAATTCTCAAGCCTTTGTCACACAAACTGCTCCCTAGCAACATCTCCCCATGTGTGGCTGATTATTGTGAATCATGAATCTAAGTGCAGGATTTTGCGCTTATTCTCATTATGTCTTATCCTGTTAGAGAGGAGGCATCTTTTCAGCTTTTCAGGCTTGATCTGGAGTCTGACTCTGTCATCACTTAGGTAAGAGCAGAAATGTGACTAGAACTTGGGTTTCCCATATCCTAATCCTATGTTCTTATACTTTAGCAGTGAAGGAATTGAGGGAATTAGGACAGCAAGTGATTCATAGTGAAAATTGAGTAAACTATATTGATTCCATCTTGTGACAATTCTGGAGATAGCTCAGTTCCTTTTATGTTCAATTATGGATCTAGTCCAATTTCTGTCTTGTAAGAAAACTTTATTCCATTGTGGAAACTGGGAGAAAACCTTATTTCAATGTTTGAACCTAGCCCTGTGTGGCTGGGAAATTAGACCATCCCTACCTTCTATTTAGAGTCTCTTAACTAAGGATCTAAGTTATGCTAACCAGAAATCCAGATCAGATCCAAAGATTGATACAAAAAGTTTTCTCAAAATACTTCTCAAGGAACATCTCAAGTAAATCATATTTTAAAACTGCCCCCATAATGATCCATCAATGATTGTTTCCATGTTCCTTTAACTATTCAGAGACATTTGGGAGCAATAGGATGTTCTTTTTCTGATTTCAGGGGATTATGGCAATTTACTCTCTCCCAACTTTCCAAGTTGAAAATCTTTCCTTCAATTAGAAATTAGATTGCTGAATGTTGTGTCCTGATTAATGGATATTAATGGACCTTATTTGGTGACCATTTTTATTATATAAAAGTCTCTCTTCCCCTGTATCTGGGTTTCAAGCCTAGGCTGAAGAATTCTAGACCCAGTTTGTTGGGCAATTACCATGGATTGCTTAATAAATTGATATGCTCAGAAAATCAAACCTTTATTTCTTTGTCATTTTATCTTTCACATGCCATAGTAGGGATGAGGTAGTAACAACTCATGGGTTCTAATCTAATTAAAATACATTGCAAACTTAAAAGTGCTATATAAAAGTTAGCAATTATTGTTATACTCTCTTCTTCCTTGACTTAACTGTCAATCTTCTCTCTGAAATTGGCTCTCCATTTCTTGAGTTCTATAAGGCATCCTTATATCTGGATTTGTCCCTATTCTCCTCTCTCATCTTTCTCTTACCTCAAGGATCAGCTCAGAAGCCATCTTCCCTAATCCAACTAGGTGTAAGAACTCTCTCCTTCCTTAAATTGCCTTGAATTTCTTTGAGAAAAAGATTTGTCAGGACTTTTTGTTCTATTTAAATATGCCTCAACTCCTCTGTCTCAAATCATAGTTCTTAGTTGATTAAAAAAAAAAAAGTTGTAATAACTACACCTGCTCTCAATTATGGACCCTCTTCTAGCCTATCCTATCTCAAAATCATCACAGTAAAATGCCTCCGTTTCTTCTTCTGTCAAGTGGGGATAATAAAGAGCAAGCTTTGGATGGCCTTTGAAGATAGCATCATGCTTATTTGGATGAGAAAGAAAATAAAGTTCAAGGAAGTTATCACTTGTCCAATGTCTCACACTGAGGAAACAATGGAGATGGGATATCGGACTGAGTTATTATTCTTTCCACTACATAATGATCCCTCAATCCAAAGCTTTCATGAGTTAGGCTGCTTTCTAAATCAAAGGAAGACTTCCGATTTCTTACAATGGAATAATCTTCATAGGAGGTTGGAGTCGCAGTCGATACTGGTCTTCGGCCTTCTCTTCCTTCCCTTTGAAATCCCGCATAAGGTAATCTAGATACTTGTGCTGAATTCAGGAAAAAGCAAAAAGGGAAGAAAACATTAGCATCTTAGAATGCCACTTGGCCCAATAATTTTTTTTTTACTTTTTTCTTTAAAAACTGAGTCTATCTCTCGCAGCCTGTTGGGGATGCAGGGGCTACTCATGGTAATTGGGATAGCCACCCAGTTTAGCTCACCTCAGCTCAGAACTCCTAAGTCCAAGAGAAATCCCAGCCTCAACTTCCCCAGCCAGCATATGCGACTACTCTGGGAATGGTAAACTCTTACTAATGTTTTCATTCCTGCATTTATCAATTTCTGGTAACATAGGGAAAACTTAAAGGAGGAATCACTACTCACTATTCACAAAACTTCAGAACTCACTGATCTCTAGGATAAGATAGCCAAGGATAAGGAGCCAACAAACAAAACATTTTGGTGTAGTGTTTCCTTACAACCTAAGCATTTTTAAAAGTTTATGTTTTTGGTGGCATTAGCACCAATGCTAATGGGCACCAAATATATTCCCAAAGACATTTACTTTTTACTTGTACAAGAGTTGGTCTTACACATTGGTCAAAGAGGTAATAGTTTACTTGAAGTTATTCTGGAGTTCTAAGGAACATTCTTTTATTAAAATATAATTCCCTAACTGCTTATTGATCCATGAAATTTCTTTAAATAGAGACAAAGCTTTCATTAAAAGATTTTTTTTGTTTTGTTTTTTGTTTTTTTTAAAGCCCAAAGTCTTTATTATCCCCTTCACAGTCTGTGTCTGTCATTATCTGACCCAGTCTACTCTGCCAGTTTGCCAGTCTGACTTCTGAGTCTGACTTTGTCCCTAAATACCCTATTACAATTACATCAATTGTAGAACTATTATATCACTGCTAAGTACTAAGTATATGTAAATTAGAGAACCATTATCTCATCAACTCCACTGAGTTAAAATGTTGTTTCTGGCATACTTCTTTCAAGTATACTTCTCCAAAATTCAGCCCACTAACATAACTATATTCTGAGCAACCAATCTTGTCTTTTTTTTTTAATACCTCTGATGATTAAAAATATCCTCAAATAGAAGAAGAGCAGATCAAAAACCAGAATCATACAATATGTTATTTACAAGAAACACTTGAAGCACACAGATACAAATAGAATAAAGAAGGTAAGGGACTGGAGTAAAATCTATTATGCTTCAGCTAAAGTTTAAAAAAAAAAAAGAGTAGCAATTCTGATCTCAGACAAATTAAAAGCAAACAGAACTAATCAAGAGAGATAAAGAAGGAAACTACATCTTCATAAAGGTATCATAAAAACTGAAGCAATATCAATTTTAAACATATATGCATCAAGTGGCATAGCATCCAAATTCTTAAAGGAAAAGCTAAGTAAATTATGGGAAGAAACAGACAGCAGAAGACCTCAACTATCACCTCTCAGAATTCAATAAATCCAATCAAAAATAAATAAGAAAAAAATATAAAAATTAGAAATGACAAACTTTGGGCAAAAAAGGTATATTAAACAATATATATCCCCTACACAAAAACGGACTATGTATTAGGTCATAAATCCCTCAGAATCAAAAATAGAAATGCAGAAATATTTAATGTTTTCTATTCAGATAATAATGCAATAAAAATTATATTCAATTGTAAACACTATTGCTTAGAAAAATGCAAATTAATACAACTCTGAGGAATTATTTCACACTTCTCAAATTGGCTAAGATAATGATGAATGTTGGAGGAGATGGTATATTAACGAAGTCTTGGTGGAGTTGTGAAATGATCCAACCATTCTGGAGAGCAATTTGGAACTAGGTTACAAAGGCTATCAGAGCCTGAATACTCTTTGATCCAGCAGTGTCTCTACTGGGTATCCCAAAGAGATCATAAAAAAGGGAAAAGGATCCATATGTGCAAAAATGTTTGTAGCAACTCTTTTTGCAGTGGCAAGAAACTGGAAATTGATCGAATGCCCATCAGTTGAGGAATGGCTGAATAAGTTATGGTATATGAATGTAATGGAATATTATTGTTCCATAAGAAATGAGCAGGCTGATTTCAGAAAGGTGTGAAAAGACTTAAATGAACTGATGTTAAATGAAGTAAGCAGAACCAAGAGAACCCTGTACACAGCAACAGCAAAATTATGTGATGTTCAGATGTGATGCATCTGGCTCTTTTCAACAATAAGGTGATGACTCAAGGCAATTTCAATAGACTTGGAATCCAAGTCTCTGAATCCAGGGAGAGAACTATGGAGACTGAATGTGGATCAAAGCATGGTATTTTTCACTTTGTTGTTGTTGTTTGCTTAGGTTTTTTTTCTCTTATTTTTTTTTCACTTTTGATGTAATTTTTCTTGCACAACATGATGAATATTGAAATTTCTATAGAAGAGATAATAAAGTTTAACCTATATCAGATTGCTTGCTGTCTTGGGGAGAGGAGGGAAGAGAGAGAGAAAAAAAAATTGGAATACAAAGTTTTGCTAAGGTATCTATTGAAAACTATCTTTGCACATTTTTTGAAAAATAAACTACTATTAAAATTAAATTAAATTAAATTTTCTTTTTTTTTTTTTTTTTTTTTTTTTTAGGCAATTGGGGTTAAGTGACTTGCCCAGGGTCACACAGCTAGACAGTGTCTGAGATCAAATTTGAACTCAGGTCCTCCTGACTTCAGGGCTGGTGCTCTATCCACTGCGCCACCTAGCTGCCCCTTAAATTAAATTTTCTTTAGAAAAAGAAAAAATAACAAAACTCATCAAACATGAACAAAAAATTCAAGAATATTAATGAGGGGAAGGGGAAATACAAAGAAAGGTAGCCTAGCAATACCAGATCTCAAACTGTATTATAAAGCAGTAATCATCAAAACTATCCGGTACTGGCTAAAAATCAAAGTGATAAATTAGTGGAATCGATTGGGTACACAAGATGACAGTAATCAATGACCATAACAACCTAATTCTGATAAACCCCAAACCATATTCTTTGGGAAAAGAGCTCACTATTTGACAAAAACTGCAGGGAAAATTGGAAAACAATAGGACACAAATTTAGATATAAACTAACATCTCACACCATAAAGCAAGATAAGATCAATATAAACAAATTTGAAGACAAATTTTGAATAGTCTACCTGTGGATCTGTGAAAAAAGGAAGAATTCATGACCAAACAAGAGATAAGGAATATAACAAAATGTAAAACAGATAATTTTAATTATGTTAAAAAGCTTTTGTACCAAAAAAATCAATGCAATCAAGATTAAAAGGAAAGCAGAAAGCTGGAAAACAATCTTCATAGCAAATATCTCTGACAAATCCTTCTACTTCAAATATATGAAGACTAAGTCAAATTTATAAGAAGATACACCATATCCCAATTGTTAAAAGATCAAAGGTATGTACAGGCAATTTTCAGATGACAAAAATCAAAGTTTTCTAAGACATATGAAGAAGTGCTCTAAATCACTTTTGATTAGAGAAATGCAAATTAAAGTAACTCGGGTACCATTTCACATATATCAAATTGGCTAATATGACAAAAAATGAAAATGAAAAATGTTAGAGAAGATATGGAAAAATTAGGACACTAAAGGATACCAGGTCTGTATACCAAAGAGATCATTAAAAAAGGAAAAAGGACCAATATGTGCAAAAATATTTATAGCAGACCTTTTTGTGGTGGCAAAATATTGGAAAGTTAAGGGATGCCCATCAATTGAGGAATGGCTAAACAAGCTGTGGTATATTTAAGAGAATGGGTTGAAGGAACTAGTAATGTTTAAAAATCTCAAGAAAGGTACCATCTCACACCTCTCAGATTGGCTAAGATGACAGGAAAAGGTGAAAATAAATGTTGGACAACGATATTGTTTGAGGATGTATTCTGATGGAAGTGGATCTCTTTGATAAAGAGAGCTAATTCAGTTTCAATTGATCAAGGATGGACAGAAGCAGCTACACCCAAAGAAAGAACACTGGGAAATGAATATAAACTGCTTGCATTTTTGTTTTTCTTCCCGAGTTATTTCTACCTTCTGAATCCAGTTCTCCCTGTGCAACAAGAAAACTGTTCGGTTCTGCACACATATATTGTATCTAGGATATACTGTAACCTATTCAACATGTAAAGGACTGCTTGCCATCTGGGGGAGGGAGTGGAGGGAGGGAGAGGAAAAATCGGAAGAGAAGTGAGTGCAAGGGATAATGCTGTAAAAAAATTACCCTGGCATGGGTCCTATCAATAAAAAGTTATTTAAAGAATAAAAATTTAAAAAAAAGAAAGAAAGAAAAAAGAAAATAAATGTTGGAGAGGATATGAGACAAGTGGGACATTAATGCATTGTTGGTGGAGTTGGTCGTGTTGCTGGAGAGTAATTTGGAACTATACTCAAAGGGCTATAAAACTGTGCAAACCCTTTGGTCCAGCAGTGCCTCTACTGGGCCTATATCCCAAAGAGATCATACAGGAGGGAAAGAGACCCAGAGTACAAAAATGTTTGTAGCAATTCTTTTTGTGGTTAAAAAAAAAAAAAAAAGAATTGGAAAATGAGTAGATGCCCATTAATTGGGGAATGGCTGAATAAGTTATGGTACATGAATATAATGCAATATTATTGTTCTATAAAAAATGAATAGGTTGATTTTAGAAAGGCCTGGAAAGATTTATATGAACTAATACATTGTGAATTGAAGCAAGCTTACTCAAGAAAACATTATTCACAGGAATAGCAGGATTGTGCAATGATCAACTATGACAGACTTCGTTCTTTCTCACGGTTCACTGATCCAAGACAATCTCAATAAACTTTGGATGGATAATACCATTCATATCCAGAAAGAGAATGATGGAGAATGGAATATAGATAAACACATACCATTTTCACTTTTTTGCGTGTGGTTTTTCCTTTTTCTTATTTTTCTCTCCCAACATGATACATGTAAAAAATATATTTTTAAAAATCTTAAAGAATGTACATGTAAACAAAAAAAGTTTTTACAACATTTACCAGTGGAAATAAAAATAATTTTAAAAAATTTTTAAAGAAAAAAAATCTTTAAAAGCAGAAAAAACCAAGTGAGGAGGAAAAAAAGTCTCAAGAAAAATGATTAGGGAAGGAAAAGGAGGGAAGAACATAAAAAGTAATCTTTTGAGAGCTATACATGGAAAAGTAATTAAATTTGTTCACTTAAGCTCCAGATGGCAGGTTTAACAACTATAATTGGAAGTTACACAAAACTAAATTCAGGCTTTATATAAGGAAAAGTTTCCTTACAATTAAAGCTATCCAAAGGGCAATGAGTCTTTTCGTTATAATCATGGCTTCTTCTTCATCAAAGGTTAAATTAGAAGTTGGGAGGGGAGGAGAAATTCGGGGGGGGGGGGGGAATTGGGACTTATGGGAAAGTAAAGAGGCATTCAGCTGAGCTCTCCCTATCATTCCCCTCCAAACAACTTTAAAATAATACTTTAAATCAAATTCTGGCAGAGTCAACAAAAGATCAGAGTGAAACTATGCTTCAATTCATTCAAGTTTCCATAATTCTCTTTCTGGATGCAAATGGCTCTTTCCATCACAGGGGTATTAGAACTGCTTTGATTCACCTGATTGTTGAAAAGAACCAAGTCCATCACAACTGATTGTCATTCAGACTTGTTGTTGCTATGTACAATGTTCTCTTGGTTCTGTTCACTTCATTCAGCATCAATTAATGTAAATCTTTCCAGGCTTTTCTGAAATTAGATGCTTATCATTTCTTATAGAACAATAATATTCCATTATATTCATATACCATAATTTATTCAGCCATT
Source organism: Antechinus flavipes (assembly GCF_016432865.1). NCBI lineage: Eukaryota > Metazoa > Chordata > Mammalia > Dasyuromorphia > Dasyuridae > Antechinus > Antechinus flavipes. The sequence goes on from NC_067399.1 coordinate 450,828,857, forward strand.
CCTCAACTGAGAGGCATCCATTCAATTTCCAATTTGGGGATGATGAAAGAGATCTGTGACATGAAAGAGGAAGCTGGCCCAGAGTCCACATGGATGAACTACTAGTGATCATATTAGATAGTAATAATAGAAGGAGCAGCAACTTTAGGAGCTCTCAAGTCAGAGACAGTAAGGGAAGCTGGCAACTGGTCAGAAAAAGATTATATGATTATACTAATTCACAACTTTCCCAACAGCACATTAGTATTCCATACCAGTTCACATTATTTTATCTTTTAAAAAATTATGTAGAGGCAGCTAGATGGCACAGTGGATAGAGCACCAGCCCTGAAGTCAAGAGGACCTGAGTTCAAATGTGATCTTGGACACTTAACACTTCCCAGCTTGTGATCCTGGCTGGGCAAGTCACTTAACCCCAACTGCCTCAGGAAAAAAAAAATGTAATGATATAAGGCACAGATTTGACCTCCATGGATTTCTTAACCTCTCCAAAGAAAAAGGAAGGGAGGGGAATATGAGCCAAGATTTTTCATTTTAATTTTGCATTTAGGTTTTGTTTGCAGTTATTTCTTTTTCTATTGCTAGGATATCATATTACTACTTACTTTATACAAATATAAGTTTATATAAATCTTTCCATGCTTTTGTATTCATCATGTTCTTTGATAATTACTGCTCAATAATATTCTGTTAGGTTCATTCATGTACTATACTTTGTTATCCCCATTATCTAATTGATGGGCATCTACTTCAATAACACAAAAATATTATATTTTGATGTGTATGAGACCTTGTTTTTATTGACTTCTTACCTGACAAAGGAATCTCTGGGTCAGTAATCATTTTGTATAATTTCTAATTGCTTTCCAGAATAGTTGGATCACAATTCAATCAACAACATGTGCTTGTTCTTCTACAATCCCTTCAGCATGGACTATTCCTATCTTTTGTCAATTTGTTGGATGTGAACTGAAACATCTGGGTTGTTTCAATTGTTTTAGTTATTTTTAGTATTTTTTGTTAGTGATTTGGAGCATTTGTTCATGACTTTTAAAAATGAACTTTTGCTGATTAAAAAGAGAGATTACAGCAGAACGCCTGCTGTGTTAGCACTTGATGCAGGACCAGAAACTTGCCTATACCCACTTCTGGGTCATAATTTGAGGACGGAGAGGAATATTTTGGTGAAGGGGGAATGGAAGCCCTGAGGAATAGTATCACTTCCAGTCACAAGAGATCAAGGGCCTTCCCCAAGTAAGGACCAATATACACATCAATAGAGTAGTGACCACACCTCTCCTAAAGTCACAACATCTTAGAAGCACCAAAAACTCTCCAAGCTCCAGAACTAGCTCTAAAAATAGCAGTGAAAAAAAGGATGAACCTTGAGACAGAGCCTCTCCCACCATGTTGGGACTAGTCCCAACATTAATGTAAAATTCCAATGGAAATTATGTTATAATAATAAACTACATAAAAAAGTTCTGAGACACAACCAACAGAGTCTTCAGAATGCAGAGTGGAGAGAACTCACATGCCTATAAATACACATTAACAAAATAGAAAAAAAGGATCAATAAACTATGTATTTTTTAAAATTAGAAAACCAACAAACAAAACTAAAATTTTAAAAGTGAAAAATAGATGAATTATAAACAAACCAATATTGTATTAGAAATGCTAGCTTTGGCAATAAGAGATGAAAAAGAGATTAAAGAAATTAAAGTAGGTAATGAAGAAACCAAATTATCACTCTTTGCAAAGGATATGATGGTATACTTAGAGAACCCCAGAGAATCTACTAAAAAGCTATTAGAAATAATCCACAACATTAGCAAACTTGCAGGATACAAAATAAATCCACATAAATCATCACCATTTTTATACATCACTAACAAAACCCAACAAGAGATACAAAGATAAATTCCATTTAAAATAAGTGTCGATAGTATAAAATATAAAATTAAATTAAAAAAGGGAAAGGGACTCATATGTGCAAAAATGTTCGTGGCAGCCCTTTTTGTAGTGACTAGAAACTGGAAATTGAATGGATGTCCATCAATTGGAGAATGATTGAATAAATTGTGGTATATGAATGTTATGGAATATTATTGTTCTATAAGAAATGACTAAAAGGATGCTTTCAGAGAGACTTGGAGAGACTTACATAAATTGATGTTAAGTGAAATAAGCAGAATCAGGAGCATACACAGCAACAATTTTTGCAATGGTCAATGTTGAAAAATTACCCATGCATATGTTTTATAAATAAAAAAACTATAATTAGAAAAGACTAATAAATATAAAAAATAAAAATAGAAAAAAACTAATAAAAATAAGAGACAGTTAATTTGATTAAAAAGAAGAGGGTAAAAACTAAATCAATAAAATAGTAAATGAGCAATGTGAAATAATAACAAAACCAGAAGAAATAAAAATAATTAAGTTATTACACAGTTATAAGCTAACAAAACTGAGAATGCAGAAGAATAGAGAAAAGTCTTCAAATATACAAAACATCAAAACTATCAGAAAACCAGAGAAAGAGATTTTAAATAACTCAATCTCAGGAAAAAATAAAATAAAATATCTGTAAATATTAACAAAAACAAAAAACAAAAACCTCTTGGTCTTGATGTATTGATTCATGGAAGAATTTTATTAAACTTTTAAAGAACAAAGAAAGTATCCATATTTCACAAATTATTATCAAAAATTGAAAGTGAAAGTACACTACCAGAATTCTTTTTTGGGAATATAGTCCTTTGCTTGCCATCTAGGGAAGGGGATGGGGAGAAAGAGGGGAAAATCTAAAGCACAAGGCTATGCAAAGATCAATGTTGAAAAATTACTTGTGCGTATGTTTTGAAAATTAAAAAATTTTAAAATTTTTAAAAAGAGAATATAGTCCTAACACCAAAACCAGGGAAAGATAAAACACAAAAGGAAAAACATAGGCCAATATCAATAATCCATTTTGACATTATGAGTTCTTTGAGATTGTCTTAGATCATTGTATTGCTGAGAAAAGTTCATGTACAATATTACTGGCACTGTGTATAATGTTCTCCTAGTTCACTCCACTGTCTTTGCCAAGAAAACCCCAAATAGAATCACCAAGAGTCAGATACTACTGAGTAACAAGAACAATAAATCCTTTAGCAGAAGAAAGTTCCTTGAGGCCAAGAAGTTTGTCTTTTGTTTTTCTTTGTATCCACAGTGCTTACCACAATACTTTGCACGTAATAGTCAAAGAAATAGTCAAATCTCCTGGATGTAGAACTTTAAAGCTCCTAAATAGTAAAGTAGTTCAATGCATTGTTAGTGGAGTTGTGAGTTGGTCCAACTATTTTAAGGAGCAATTTGGAACTATCCCCAAAGGGCTATCAAACTATGCATACCCTTTGACCCAGTAGTGCCATTACTGGATCTGTATCCCAAGGAAATCATTAAAAAGGGAAAAGGACTCACATGTGAAAAAAATGTCTGTAGTGGTCCTTTTTGTTGTGGCAAGGAACTGAAAAGTGACTGAATGCCCATCAGTTGGGAATATAGTACATGTTATAGTTGTGGTACATGAATGTTCTGAAATATTGTTGTATAAGAAACAATCAGAAGGATGATTTCAGAAAGGTCTAAAGAGACTTACATGATGCTAAGTAAAGGAAGTAGATGTTAGAACCCTTACAAAGTGTTAAATCATTAGAGTTGATGGAAACAATGCTTGTGTGCTTAGGATTTACACTTTTGGGAGAATTCACACATTTTAGAGCTCGCACCTTTGAGAGTTCACACATTGGCTCACATATTGGAGTTCACAAGTTCAGGAGATTCACAAGTCAAAAACCCACAATCCCACTCTCTCAAGAAGGAGTCAACCTTTGGGTTCACACTTTTAAGAAATCATATATAAGAAGCCCTTAAAGCTTTAGTCAGTCAGTTCAGTTCGGAAGATTGCCAGGAGTCAGAGTTGAGCTAGAGGCAGAAGCTGGCAGAATCAAAAGACTAGCTAACAAGAACTCTCAGAACCAAGGAAAGCTAACTGGACTATTTTGGAAAAGACAATTTTAAAAAATTGGATTTTAACTCCTGGCTGTATTTGGAGTGATTATTACTTGGAACTGAAACTAAGGCTGCCTCCAGAAAACTTCCCTGAGAAACCTGCTCCCAGAGAACGATCATATATTTTACAAAAGAAGAGACTACCACAAGTAGAACCAAAAGAACATTGTACATAGCAACAAGAAAATTATGTAGTGATCAAATATGATAGATTTGAGTCTTTTCACCAGGAAAGTGATTCAAAGCAATTCCAATAAACTTGTGATGGAAAAAGCCATCCATGTCAAGAGAGAGAACTATGGAAACTGAATGTGAATCAAAGTATAGTTTTCATTTTTTGTTGTTTATTTGCTTTGGGTTTTTTTCTTATTTTTGTGATTATTATTTGTTTGGTTGGTTTTTTTTCTTTTTTTTCACCTTTTGATCTGATTTTTCTTGTGCAGCATGATGAATATGGAAATATGTTTAGAAGAATTGAACATATTTAACCTATATCACATCGCTTGCTGTCTATGGGAAGAAAGGGGAGAAGAAGGAAGAAAAATTTGGAATACAAGGTTTTGCAAAGGTGAATGTTGAAAACTATCTTTGCATGCATTTGGAAAAATTAAAAGCTAAATAAAAATAATCCATATTGACTCAAAAATTTTAAACAAAATCCTGTCAGACTATGCAAGACTTATCCAAGAAATCATTATGACCAACTATGGATTTCAAGGATATTTCAACATTAAGAAAATAATCAACATAATTAATCATACTAAAAACCAAAATATCCAATACCACAATCATTTCAATTGATGAAAACATAGCCTTTAAATAAGGAACTCTTTTATGATGAAAATAAATAAATAATAAGCATAGAGGGACCTTTTTTAATATCAAAAGCATCTATCTAAAACTAAAAGCAAGTATCACATGCATATTTTCAATAAATGTGAAAGTGAAACAAGGATGTCCACTTTCTCCACTATTATTTAATTTGGTGCTGGAAATGCTAGCAACAGCAATAAGAAAAGAGAAAGAAATTAAAGGCATAATAAAGGTAAAGAAGAGATTACAACTAACCCTATTTGCTGATGAGATGATACCATACTTGGAAAATCCTAGGTAATCAGCAAAGATACTCATTGAAACAATTGATAGGTTTGGGAAAGTGACAGGGTACAAAATAAACCTTTAACATTCAACGGCATTTTGGGCAGCTATGTGGCACAGTGGATAGAGTACTACCAGAATCAGGAAGACCTGAATTCAACCCCAGCTTCAGATAGTTGACACTTAGTAGTTGTGTGACCCCAGGGATGTCATTTAATAGTGACTGTCTCCCCTAAAACTAAAAAAAATGCCAGTATTTCTCTATAACCATAATAAAACCAAAAAAATTATAATAGAAGAGGGGAAATCTCATTCCAAATAGCAACAAAATGCGCAAAACATCTGGGGAGCAACCTATCAAAGCACACAAAAGATTTTTATAGATTCAACTACAAAGTTAAGGTACATGAATGTTATGAGATATTATTGTTCTATAAGAAACAACCAACAGGATGCTTTCAGAAAGACCTGGAAAGACATAAATGTGGAAATATATATAGAAGATTTGCACATGTTTAACATATATTGAATTGCATTGTCTAAGGGAGGAGGAGAGGGAGAAAGATTTGGAGTACAGGGTTTTATAGAGATGGATGTTGAAAACCATCTTTACATGTATTTTGAAAATAAAAAACTATTATTTTAAAATTTTTAGTGTACCTAGGACAAGAATGGAAGTGATTGAAATGGAAAAAATTCTTTGTATCAAATTTCTCTGATAAGGATTTGGTATCCAAGATATATAAACAACAAATAAATATGTATATAAAACTACTATCCATTCCCCAATATATATTTTGTCAAAAGAACTCAAAAGAACTGCCAATTATCAACAACCACATCAAAGAATGCTCCAAATCACTAATATAAGAGAAATACAAATGCAAAAACAACCCTGAGATTTCAGCTCACATCCTGCAAATTGGTTAAAATGATTTTTAAAATTTTTAAATACTCAATATTGGAGGGATTATAGGAAGGTACCATAGTAATAATACATTGCTGGTAAAACTGTGAAATAGTACAACTGCTTTAGAAAGCAGTTTGAAATGATTTAAATAAAATTATTACAATATTCAATCAGAGACTCTATTACTAGGCTTATACCCCAAGAAGTCATTGATAAGAAAAAAGTTCCCATATGTGATAGGAAAAAAATTAGCAATAAAGAAGATACTCATTTACTGGGGAATGGCTAAACTAATTATGGGCATCCAAATGTAATAGAATATTACTTGTGCTTTAAACCTGTTTATCCTCTCTTACTAAAACATAAACTCATTGAAGGTAGGTACCATTTTTAATTCAATTTCTTATATTACATAAGGCAACCACAGAGCCTAGTATATAGAAAATGCTTAAGTGCCTTTTTAAGTGAACATGCTATACAAATATGAGATTCAAGGATGATCACTCAATAGCTAGAAGAGACCTCAGAGGCTTTCATTTTCCAGATGAGAAAACAAGTCCAAGGTAGTTAAATGACTTGTCAAAAACAAAACAAGGTAATAAATATTGCAGGTGGAATTTAAAGTACTCTGATTTCAGTGCCAGTGCATCCCACCACACTTATTCCTAATTATTTTTAAAAACATAACATCTCTTTGTGTTAGAAAGCACTAGTGTTCAACCATCAAAGGCTCTTTTATTGGGATAACTAATATTTGTGAGAAATTAATCTTTGATCTTCCTAGGAAACAAAAGAATGTGAAGATTGAAACATTTCTAAAGAAATAAATGACCAAAGATTGCTGATTAAAAATTAAATGTGGGTACCAGATCTAAGGGCTGAAGGTAGAATTTCTCTTTACTTACTTGTAAAAGGAAAGACAGAGAGGAAAAAATAAAATATAATAAAAGGTTTACAGAAAGACAAATCAAGCAGGAAGTCCAGTAGCACTCCCATCTCTCCATGTTTAACTTCTCATGGAAATGAAAAGATATCCTCTATCTGAATCAATCTATGGCAATATCCATATGGATGACCTTTAACCCATACAACCAAAGTCCCTCTAGCCTTCATATGGAAAATTGCTGTGACCAAAAAGTTCATTTTGGCCCTCAGTGGCCACCTAGTCTAACATATAACCCATAAGAAGAATCTCTCTTCACCAGTTAATCAGCAAATATTTATTAAGCATCTCTTTGGAAATACCAGAGATACAAATACAAAAATGATGTAGTTCTCTCTCTCAAATATTTCATACTGGTATGACGTATTCACAGATAAGTTAAAACATGATACAAAATAAATATAGTGTGATTTTAGGGGTAGGGAGAATAACTATGGAAGTCAGGGCATCACAAAGAATGTGGCACTTGATCTGAGTCTTGAAAAAACACACATTTCAGGAGTGGGTGGTGAGAAGGAAACTCATTCTAAACATAGGGACAGAATTTACAGGAGAGGTCCTTAACCTAGGGTATGTGCACTTGTTTTTTGCTATTTTTAACACTTAAGAAATGTATTCCAATATAATTAGGTGCTTTGTTGCCCCATGTGTTTTAATTTTTTTACATTTAAAACCATTTTTCTGAGAAGCAGTCCATAGACTTCACCAGACTGCCAAAGAAAGTTCAGCATGAACCAAAAAAAAAGTTCAGAAGTCTGCTTTTCCTGTTCTACAACATACTAGGATATTTACAACATATTAGGATAAGTAGATATCCAGATTTTTCTGGAAGTAGTTGTGGGGAAGATCCATTTCACTTTGGGGTAGCCCCAACTATCAAGTAGTTTTTATTTATATTATGCTTAAATTTTCCTCTTTATACTTCTACCCATGGCTCCTATTTCTCTCTAACACATCACCATCATTCAAATACTTACACATAATTTAAGTACTATCTTCTTCCTTGAGTTTCTCTTCTCAAGGAAAAATATCCATTACTTCAACCTGTCTTCATAAGGGATGAGCTGAAGGCCTTTCACCATCCTGTTGCCCATTTCTGGAGGCTTATGGCTTATATATGCGGTCCTTTCAGTTCTGGCAGGATGTACCAGAATTTTCATCTGCTAATACTGCCTTTGTAAGCTGAGAATCCCACTTATATACCATGATACAGGATTGGAGGATTTTAATGTAAAAAGAATGATTAATGTGAGGAATGAAAAGAAATATGAAAAGAGAGGTTTCATTGGCTACAGATATACAAATATAAAAATCTAATGACTCCCTCATTTTACAACTAGAAGACTTCTCTTTCTAAGGTCAAATCCAGCCTCAGATACTCACTAGCTATGTGACTCTAGGCAAGTCATTTAGCCTTGTTCACTTTGATTTTCTCATCTAATAAAATGAGCTGGAAAAGAAATGGCAAACCACTACAACATCTTTGTCAAGAAAACTACAAATGGGGTCACAAAGTCAGAGTTGACTGAAATAAGTCAGCAACAACAAGAAAACCAGGCCTAAATGGGTTAAATGATTTGCCCAAAATAACACAAAGAGGGACACCAAACAATGGTATTGACAATTACTATATATTGATTACTTTACTATAAAAAAGGAAAATATATATAGCTAGGAAGCACAGTGAATGGTGTTGATCCCATAGTCAGAAAGACCTGAGTTCAAATCCAATATTAGGCACTTACTAGCTATGTGATTATGTGACCATGAGCAAGTCACTTCATTCATCTACCTCAATTTCATACACTATAAAATGAGAATTAACAGCACCTCCAAAGATTATTGTGAGAATCAAATGAGATAATATTTGTAAAGGACTCAGCACAGCAACCGGTACATAGAAGACGCTTAATAAATGCTTGTCCACCACATGTACAAAAATATTTGTGGCAGCCCTTTTGTAGTGGCAAGAAACTGGAAACTTAGTAAATGCCCATCAGTTGGAGAATGACTGAATAAGTCATGATTATGAATATTATGGAATATTATTGTTCTGTAAGAAATGACCAGCTATATGATTTCAGAGAGGCCTGGGGAGACTTACATGAACTGATGCTAAAGGAAGGGAGTAGAACCAGGAAATAATTGTGCTTTAAACCTGCAACAACAATATTATACAACGATCAATTCTGATGGACGTAGCTCTTTCCAACAATGAGATGATTGAGGCCTGTTCCAATAGTCTCATGATGAAGAGAGCCATCTACACCTAGAGAGAAGACTGTGGAAACTGAGTGTGACCCACAACATAGGATTTTCAGTCTTTTTGTTGTTTTTCACTTGCATTTTGTTTTCTTATTCATTTTTTTTCCTTTTTTGATCTGATCTTTCTTGTACAGCAAGAGAATTGTATAAATATGTTTACATATATTGGATTTAATATATATTTTAACATGTATAACATATATTGAATTGCTTGCCATCTAGGGGAGGGAGTAGGAGGAAGGAGGGGAAAATTTGGAACACAAGGCTATGCAAGGATAAATGTTGAAAAATTATCCATGTATATGTTTTGAAAATCAAAAGCTTTAATAATAAACAAATTAATAAATGCTTGTCCACAAGCAAAAATAACAAAAGGAAATGGGGGAAGAAATCAACGATAAATTGTTTCAAATATCTAGATGATGCTCATTTTTTATTTCAAGTTTAATTGGGTATTAGTACTCATGATCTGACTTCAATTTAGTTCTTTCCTCCAAAGATACAGATTGCAGTCCATCTATGTCTGCCTATTCAGTGTGACTCCTGCCCTGTACTGTATCCAGCTGATTTTTTACAGAACATCAACCCAACACTCTGGAGACCCTTAATACCAGTGGAACACTCTGGCTGTCCTGTCATTCCTCAGATATCATCCAGATAATCAGGCCACCTTCTTTTCAAATCATACATTTTCTCCATGGTTACATGTCACAGCCTATTCACACTTGTCCATGCCTCTACTTCCCTCCCTGTGCTAATTCATTTAAAGTTAAATTTAAGACAAATCCCTTGCTTTAAAAATGAAAGCCCCATCTCTGCAAGAACAACTTCCCATGCCTTGATACCCATTAGCTCTAGTTGCCAAGGACAGCCAAAGACTTACCCAGCTCACCCGACCATCACAATCTACATCCACTTTCCAGAACAGGGAATCCAGGGTTTCATCAGTCACAGATGAAAACGTCTCCTTCATCACCTTTTGAAAACCTTTCATGTCCAAAGCTGAAAATGGGAGATTAATATGGTCAATAAATATTTACTAATCATCTGCTTTCCTGGAAGACACACACTCCAGAATAGTCAAGTAGCCAAGAAAAGCCACCTGCAGCCCAGGGGGCAGTGGTAGAGCACGAAAGATTCTGGGAATCATCAACATCCCCACCCACATTCAGAAGACAAGCTACTCTGCATGAGAAGGTGGCTATTAGAGTTGAGACAGGCAATTTGAGTATAGAAACAGCACTAAGTAGTAAAAGACACTAAGTCCAACTGCAGAGGACCTAGAATCCAGACATAGGCTGTTCTGAGCTGAATGTGTGACCTGGGGCACAGGGCAATGATATATATTTATATAGTACTTAAAGATTTAAGGAGGGTTTTCTGGACAAAAACTCTGTGAGAGTTGCCATCATCACAATCTCTCTGGGCTTTCAATTTTACCTCTACATAAATGATAGTGGGGTAGGAAGAGATAAAGAAAGCAAAGCGAGCCCAAAGTCATAAGCCCTTCTCTTTCAGTCTGGTAAAGTACCATGGACTTCTTAAAATAATGTGTTTTTAAATGTACAAAATAAAATTCATAAGATTTCAAAGAAAACCAAAGGTAAGCAAAATTAAAGATTTTTTTTTTCATTCAAGCTAACAGAACCTCTTAAATATAACCATGAGGTTATATTGGGGAATCTCTAGATCCCAGATTAAGAAACCCTGGCCTAGAGAATCCTAAACAAAGTTGGAATGAACTTCAGAACTTAGTTCACTTCCATTTTATTATAGAAATAAAGACATGGAAGTTCAGAAGAGTTAGATGACATGCCCGAGGTCCTGCAAGTAAACAGTGTCAGAGGTGAACTTTGAGCCCAGGTGATCTCCTGGGCCTGTAGACCACAGTGCCCATTCTCCTGCGCCATCATCTCCAAGGTCTAGCTCTAGAATTCTGTGATTCTAATCCTACTATACAAAGTTGAGTGTTCTGATGTTACATTGTCAGTTCTTTAAGGGAAGAATCTATTTTTGCCTCTTTCTGTATCTCTAGTACAGAGCACATGCCCAGCACATACTAGGTGCTTAATAAATGTTTGTGGAATTGAAATGGAGATGGGGTTTTTGGATGGGACCTGTGAATGCATTGATGTGAATAATTCCCAGTGAGAAAACTCTGTCAAAATAATATCTGCTCTAACCTAGAACAAGAAGATTTTAAGCTACTGGCCCAGGGTAACACGACCAACATGTATCACCAATAAGCCTAAGATGTCTTGCCTCTGCAACTAGCATGTTTATTAAATTAAGGAAAAGTTGATTTCTTTCTCCTCAATTAACCAACCCATCACTAATCCTCCTCTTTCTTATTCCTCTCTATGTATGTCACACACACACACACTGAATCAAAGTAGTTTTACCTCCAGCGGCATCTGCAGTTTTTTCAAACATTTTCTCCAACATTTGTAGTTTTTCCTGGTTAATAATACATGATTCTTTATCTGGCTGAGAGCAGGAAGACTGACGACTTATACTTGTCTCAGATTTAAATCGGTTCTTTCTTGATCTATCTGATTTAGACTAGAAGAGAAAAGGGTTTCATTTTTAAAAGTACAATCAATTTAAAAAGAAATTTAAACAAATCTTACTGGGAAAAGAAATTGAATGCCTCTGGTGTTATAAGTTGATATATAAGAATTAAATCAAAGTCCTTAGAACTGAATGAGTAGAGTTGTGGACTGATACTGGAAAACAATTTGGATCCCCCAATACTAGTAGGTCTGTCCCAAAGAGATCTTTTTAAAGGGGAAAAGGACCAATTTATACAAAAATATTTATAAAAAATCTTTTTGTGGTGACAAAGAATTGGAAATTGATGCCCACCAATTGGGGATGATTGAATAAATTGTGGTATGTGATTGTAACAGATTATTTCAGAAAAACCTGGGCTTACACAAATTGGAAAGTGAAGTGACTAGAACCAGGAGAACACTGTACTTAGTAAGAGCAATACTGTACAATGATCAACTATTCTTAGCTATTCTCAGCAATACAATGATCTAAGATAATTCCAAAGGACTTATGATGAAAAATGCTATCCACTATACTGTAACCTATTTAACATGTAAAGGACTGCTTGCCATCTGGGGGAGGGGGTGGAGGGAGGTAGGGGAAAAATTGGAACAGAAGTGAGCGCAAGGGATAATGCTGTAAAAAATTACCCTGACATGGGTTCTGTCAATAAAAAGTTATTAAAAAAAAAAAAAGAAAAAGAAAAATGCAATCCACCTCCAGAGAAAGAACTGATGGAGTCTGAATGCAGATCAAAGCATGCTATTTTGCACTTTATTTTTTCATGTTTTGAGTTTTATTTTAAGTCTTTGTCTTCTTTTATAACTTGACTAAAACAGAAATATATTTTACATGATTGTACGTCTATAACCTATGTCGAATTGCTCACCATCTCAGAGAGGGAGGGAAAGAATTTGGAATTCAAAATTTTAAAAAATGAATGTTAAAAATTATTTTACATGTAAATAGGAAAAACTATTTTTTAATAAAAAAGAATTGAATGATCAATGAATACAGGTTATCATCTAGTCTGGACCCTTGTCTCCAGTTAGGCATTATTCTCCTTCCTAATCTCTACCTCTTGACTTCTTTCAAAACTTACTTAAAGTGTCGTCTCCTCCAGCAGAATCTTTTCTCCCCAACCTCACTGCTGCCTTCCCAGCAAGACTTTCTACTTAAGTTTACCTCATGCATCTGCTTTGTATGAGTTTCATATATACTTACAGATGTATATGTGGTCTCTAGAAATACACTAGAAATATAAGCTCTTTGGGAACACAGAGCATTTCATTTCTTTATTTGTATCTCCAAAACTTAGACAAGAACCTAGGCTCAATTGATTTGTCATCCCTAGTACTCAGCTGACACAAAAGAGATCCAGAGAAATGACTTGTATAAAGTCATGCTCAGCTAGCATTAAATGCCAAAATTAGAAAAATCAAAAGATTATTTAAATCGGAAGCCACTTTAGAAGTCAATCACTGATCACAACATAGTATTTTCACCTTTTTTGTTGTTTGCTTGTTTTTTTTTTCTTTTCTCATTTTTCTCCTTTTGATCTGATTTTTCTTGTGCAGCATGTTAAATGTGGAAATATGTTTAGAAAAATTGCACATGTTTAACCTATATTGGATTCTTTGCTGTCTGGGTGGGGAAGGAAGGAAGGGAGAAAATTTTGGAACATAACATTTTGCAAAGATGAGTGTTGAAAGCTATCTTTGCATCTATTTTGAAAATAATTTTTTTTAAAGAGGCAAACTTGGAGTGGGGAGAGTCAACCACTGTAATCCTTGTGCAAGACTAATTGACTGATACATTGTTGGTGGAATTGTGAACACATCCAGCCATTCTGGAGAGCAATTTGGAACTATGCTCAAAAAGTTATCAAACTGTGCATACCCTTTGATCTAGCAGTGTTTCTACTGGGCTTATACCCCAAAGAGATACTAAAGAAGGGAAAGGGACCTGTATGTGCCAAAATGTTTGTGGCGGCCCTGTTTGTAGTGGCTAGAAGCTGGAAAATGAATGGATGCCCATCAATTGGAGAATGGTTGAGTAAATTGTGGTATATGAACATTATGGAATATTATTGTTCTGTAAGGAATGACTAGCAGGATGAATACAGAGAGGACTGGAGAGACTTACATGAACTGATGCTAAGTGAAATGAGCAGAACCAGGAGATCATTATATACCTCAACAATGATACTGTTTGAGGATGTATTCTGATGGAAGTGGATCTCTTCGAGAAAAAGAGCTAATTCAGTTTCAATTGATCAAAGATGGGCAGAAGCAGCTACACCCAAAGAAAGAACATTGGGAGATGAATATAAACTGCTTGTATTTTTGGTTTTTTCCCGGATTATTTATACCTTCTGAATTCAATTCTCCCTGTGCAACAAGAAAACTGTTCGGTTCTGCACACGTATATTGTATCCAGGATATATTGTAACCTATTCAACATGTAAAGGATTGTTTGCCATCTGGGGGAGGGGGTGGAGGGAGGGAGGGGAAAAATCGGAACAGAAGTGAATGCAAGGGATAAATGTTGTAAAAAATTACCTTGGCATGAGTTCTATCAATAAAAAGTTATTTTAAAAAGTTATTAAAAAAAATAAAATAAAATGAAGGAGTGACACTTGTTAAATGTTCATATTACTGATGAAATAGTTTACCCAGAATCAAAATTATTTGTTTTTGTTTACTATAGAGATGTTGCTTTACAGACTAATAAAATTTTACTATATTTTTTTAAAAAAAGACTAATTGAATATACTTGAAAATTTGATAAATGTACCTTCTAAACCTTCATTCAATATAAATGTTCAATGGAAAAGAGTCAAATGATTGCAAATTAACTGTAGATTAAAGTCTATATTATTACACTAAGAAGTCAATTCCAAGTTCAAATTTCATAGTAGAGTGGAAAAACACGAGAATTGGGTTCAGATTCTGACTCTGCCACATATGAGCTAAATAAACAAGGGCAAGTTATATAACTTCTCAGATGCTGTTTCCTCTGTTATTAAAATGAGGCTGGAATAGATGATTTCTAAGGTTTCTTTCCAGCTCTAACATTTTATAATTTTGCTTCTTCCTATTGAACTTTTATTCTCCCACTCTGACCTTGCTCAAGCCAGTCCTTCAATTAATCCCCAAAAGACTGTAAGAAGCTCATATCCATCTCCTCTTCTCAGGACTATAGATTTAGAGATAAAAGGCCCTTGGAAAATAATTAGTCCAATCCCCTCTTTTATAGATAGAGGCAATAAAGAGAGTTAGAGTTCCTTTGACACTACCTATGATCTTTTCCATACTGCCATCCTGGCTCTTGATGTTCCCTCTCCTTGTAATTCTCTTCACAATGGCCTTTCCTTACCCAAACCAACACATACTTTAAAAACTGCCCCTCCCCAATAGCTTCAAGATAAGTTCACACTTGAAGGAGAGCAGCTAGTTAAAAAAAAAAAAGAAGAAGAAGAAGAAGAAGAAAAGAAAAGAAAAAGAAAGAAATATGGCACAGAAAAACTCTAAGGTTCATAGTTTTCCAGCTGCTCTTCACACACAAAATTCCACGTTCCATGTCCCCTGTGTCTGGAATGTACTCTCTCCCCACCTCTACCTCAAAAGTCATAGTTTCCTTCCAAGTTTAATTCAATGTTTTGATATCTAAACCAGGGAGAGAGAAAAAAACCTATAGACCAATTTCTGTAATGAATGTTGATGCAAAATTTTCAAATAAAATAAATAGTACCAAATTTAGCTCTAATGCCATTTTTCCTACATCAGGTTTTTTCTGATCCTTTCTTTAAACCCCCAACCCTCACCCAACTGCTAAGATGACTTCCTTACCTTGCAATAGAAGGTATGTTTTCTGGATTTTTCATTTTTAAATGTTTTCTTTGACCTAAAATTAGGAATAAAAAGCAGTTTGACAATGAGTTTCATGTGGAAAGACTGGACAAGAACCTTAAACTCAGTCAATCAAAACATAGGAGAATGAAGCCAGGAGCTACGAATCAGTTCTGTCATGGGCCAGTTAGCCATGTCCTGTTCAAGTACAGAAGCTGAACCCCATGTTCTTGGCAAATCCACTCAAAAAACACACGCCTATAATTACTCTATTAATTTTAGAAAAGAGAGCACTGGACTGAGAGTTAAGATGCCTGGGTTTGAAGCCCTGCTCCAACATTACAAACAATATGACAAGTCTTTGACCCTCAGTTTTCTCATTTAATAATTCCAGAGAGATAACTAGGGGAAAAAAATGAAATGTTCCTTCCTTACAAACATGACCAAGTACTAAATTCAAAATCTTTCTGATCTCCTCTAATTCAGTAATTTCTCCCTCTCTGAGTTCCTTTTTCTCAACATTTAAAAAAAAAAAAAAAGTAAAGTGAAATATATCATTAACTTTTATTCCTGAATCCCACCCCCTCCCCATTGAGATTATAAATGCTTTGAGGTCTAGCATGCTTCTAGGAACTCTTTTAGGAATTACTTTTAGGAATAAACTCTTGGGAAACTTGATCAAATCAGTCTCTGCAGTATCTCCATTTTCCCCTTTTTTTTTAAACAAAATGATTATTGAAATCTTTTGGTTTTTATATCAAAATTTCTCCCACTATTTTTCTGCCTATTCCATTCCAGAGAGTTAATCCATATATTAATAATTAAATCATTGCTTATCATATGTTACATATATTTTCTTTTTATATAAATATATATTTAATATGTAATTTATCATATATAACATTAAATAATTTTTTAAAAAAGAAAACTCAGTAAACTATGATATAAGATTCTCAGCTGACAAGGTAAAGCCAAGATCCATCACTTAGACCCATACATGCACATGCTAATGGCTCAGAGATTTAAGTAATTTGCCAAGTAAAATAGTCGAGTGGGGACATGAACTCAAGGCCTGTGATTCAAATCTCTCCTTTCATTCTTAGAACCTATATGAATTTAGGTAAATCACTTAACTTGCCCCTGACCCATTTCTTCATCTATAAAATGAGAGAGGTTAGAACAGCCTAATTTTGACTACACCAAGCTGCCTGTTGAATTAAATTGATTAAATTCATGTAGAATAAGTTCTTGATGTTCTTGCTAAAAATTGTTTAAATCCTGAGTCAAAAGGTGTTACAACATTGAGTCAGTTGGGGACAGAAAGGACAATCAAGGGAGAAGGATCTAAATTAAGAATTCCAACTCCTACCCACCAAGAAACAGACCCCACTAAGCAAAGTAATGTACACTCTCTAGTGGCCAACATTTATTTCCATTCTGCTTAGCCTGTACTTCAATGACTTTCAAAAACAGTCCATTTTATTACCTTAGCTATAATGACTTCCTTACCTTGCAAGATGAGGTGCTTTCTTTGAATTTTTCATCCTCAGATGTTTTACTTGACCTAAAGTTAAGAATCAAAAGTTGTTTAACAATGAGTTTTGTATGGAAATACTGGGTAAGAAGTTTAAACTCAAATCAATCGGAACATAGTGAGAATGAGACTAGAGTCATGAATTCACCCCTTTAAGGAACCAGTTAGCTATATACTGTTTGAGATAGAGAAGCTGAATTCCATGTTCTTGGAAAAAGAGGCCTATCATAACTCTATTACTTTTTTTTTAATAGTCACAGAGATATTAGAAGAAATATTCCTTCTTTACAAACATTAACAAGTATTGAAATCAAATATATGCTTTTGATAATATTAAAGAGTTTTTCTGCTTCTGTGTTCTTCAAGTTTTCACCATGAATGCTATGTTTTTTAAAAGGCTTTTTCTTGAAGTCTTGAATCAGCTAGGTAGCATTAAAGCACTGGCCTGGAGTCAGAAAGACTTGCGTTCAAATCCAGACTCAGACACTTAGCTTTATAACCTGGGAAAGCTACAACCTCTGTTTGCCTCAGTTCTCTCAAATATAAAATGCAGATACCTCTCAGAATTGTGAAATGAAATAGAAAATAAAATATTTATAAAGCCTTAGGATGGTACCTGGCACAGAAAGGATATGGATATAATTGCTTATTCCCTTCCCCTTTTTACTGAAATAATCATATGGTTCTTGCTTTGTTTTAATAAGTAATTGTGCTAATTGTTTTTCCAATGCTGAATCAACTTGCACTTATTCCCAGAGAATCCAATTTGTCTCAGTAAATGGCTTTCTAGATTCTTAGATTTCTACTGTAGCTTCCTTGTGTGGATTTTAGGTAAATTTTTGTACCAATATTCATTAGTTTGAAGAATATTCATTGTCTTATTTTCTCTCCTTGCTTTGGGCATCAGGACGATATTCTGAATTCAAATCTCACCTTAGACACTAGCTAAAGCTCCAACCCTGTTTGCCTCTATTTCCTCATCTGCAAATTAGAAAAGGAAATAGCAAACTGCTGCAGTACCTTTGCCCTCCCTCCTCCAAAAAAGTCATGAAGAGTCACACATGACTAAAAAGATCAAACAACAAATGTAGGAAAGAATTTGTCTGCAAATTCATCTGGCCTAAGAAGTTTCTTCCTTTAGTAATAGTTCATTTATTTGCTCAAATTCATTTTCTGAGACTGCATTAAGATCTCCATTCTTAGTTTGGTTTTTTGTTGTTATTGTTTTTAATTCAGGTATTTATTTTTGGAAATTCTCATTAACTTCCTTTGAATTCTCAATTTTGTCTTTTTATGTTATGTACTTAAATTTGTTCCACTGCTCAATCTCTCAGTTTTTTAACTAGTACCAAATCATTTTGATAATTGTTTTGTAATATAGTTTAAGATCTTGTACTGCTAGACCTTTTTTTTTTTCCCAATTCCTTTGAATTTTATAGTTTACATTCAATCAAACAAAATTTTCCAATATAAACCTAATTTGGCCAAACTGTATAATCTTTTAAAAATATTATAGCCTATTCATTACATTTTATTTAAAATGTTTACATCAATGGTCATTAGGGATATAGATCTGTAGTTTTCTCTCTCCCGAGTTTAATTATCAAAATTACATTTATTAATTATATGCCTCAACAACGATACTGTTTGAGGATGTATTCCGATGGAAGTGGATCTCTTCGATAAAGAGAGCTAATTCAGTTTCAATTGATCAAGGATGGACAGAAGCAGCTACACCCAAAGAAAGAACACTGGGAAATGAATGTAAACTGTTTGCATTTTTGTTTTTTTC
The DNA here is from genome assembly GCF_016432865.1 of Antechinus flavipes. Classification (NCBI taxonomy): domain Eukaryota; kingdom Metazoa; phylum Chordata; class Mammalia; order Dasyuromorphia; family Dasyuridae; genus Antechinus; species Antechinus flavipes. The sequence continues at coordinate 450,847,865 of NC_067399.1, forward strand.
CCGGATTATTTATACCTTCTGAATCCAATTCTCCCTGTGCAACAAGAAAACTGTTCGGTTCTGCACACATATATTGTGTCTAGGATTCAACATGTAAAGGACTGCTTGCCATCTGAGGGAGAGGGTGGAGGGAGGGAGGGGAAAAATCGGAACAGAAGTCAATGCAAGGGATAATGCTGTAAAAAATTACCCTGGCATGGGTTCTATCAATAAAAAGTTATTTAAAAAAAATTTTAATTATATTTATTGTTAAAGAGGGTATGGAAAAATTGAGACACTAATGAACTGTTGGTGGCATCATGATATAGTCCATTTATTCTGGAAAGCAATTTGGAATTATACCCATGGTGCAATCAAATTGTGCATATCTTTTGACGCAGCAATACCACTACTAGGTCTGTATCCCAAAGAGATCATAAAAAAGGGAAAAGGAGTGATGTGCAAAAATATTTATAGCAGCCCATTCCATGATGGCAAAGAATTAGAAAATGAGGGAATGTCTATCAATCAGGGAGTGGCTGAACAAGTTTTGGTATATGAATGTAATGAAATACTATTGGTATAGGAATGTAATGGAATAATATTGTACAGTATAGTAATAAATGAGCAAATTTCAAAAAAATTTGAAAAGACTTGCATAAACTGATACAAAGTGAAATGAGCAGACCAAGAAAACATTATACACAGTATCCATATCATTGTGAGATGATCAATTACTTTTCTCAGCAATATGATACACAATGATCCAAGACAAGTACAAAGGATTCATGATGAAAAATGCTAATCCACATCCAGATAAAGAACTGATGGGCTGTGAATGCAAATTGAAGCATATTTTTTTCACTTTATTTTGTTTTTTTTTCTTTTGATCTATTTCTTTTTTCACAACTATGATTAATGTGATAATTCTTTACATAGTTGCACATATATAACTTATATCAAATTGCCTACCATTTTCAGAAAAGGGGGGACAGAAAAAAAATTTGAAACTCAAAATCTTGTAAAAATGAATTCTAAGTTAGCAAACTTATTATCAAAATATCTATAAAGATGTATAGACTCCTTTAAATGCACATGTTTTTGTGTATACCTGTTTATTTATATTGTGTCCCCATTTAATAAAACAGCTTCTTTGCCTCCACTCTATTTTTATATAGGTGTGTTTTTAAAGTATATTTTAGAAATAAATATTTTCTTCTTTTAAAGAAAAAAATGCTAAAAATTGTCTTGACATATAATTGGGGTGGGGGGAGGAAATAAACTACTCCTCCCAAATTTTTTAAAACAGAGTTATATTATGAAAAGAAGCCCTTTCTTCTTTTCTCAAAAATTTATATATGACTAATTTTGAATGTTTTATAAAATTCACTAGTAAACTTATTTGGTTTTAGTGTTTCCTCCATCTCTTTGGAATTTTATTTATGACTTAAACTTTTTTCTCATACTAGATTTCTTCTGTTAATCTGGGTAGTTTATATATTTTATCTATCAGTTTGGTTGGCATATAGTTGAACAAATATCTTTATTTCTTCAAATGTGAAATCTTTTAATTGTTGAAATGTAGAATATGGGTTTCTTCTTTTTGAAAATCAGATTAGCTATTCTTTATTAGTTTTTTTTTAATTTCAATAGCATTTTTATATTTTAATCTTGTTAATCTCTTGATTTTCAGAATTTTTGCTTTGTCTATTTTAAACTTTTTTACTTGTCTTTCTGGATTTTTTATTGCAAACCCAATTCATTGCTTTATTTTCTTTTATTGATAATGTTTAGATATACCATTAGCTATATTCCCTAAGTTTTTGTATGTTCTATCCCATAAAGCTTTTGTATGCTCATTGTCATTTTTTTTGATGAAGTAAAGTTGTTTCCATTCTTTGATCCACTCTTCTTTAGTATTCAATCTTCAATTAATTTTTATTCTTTTTTTTTCCCAATAGTTTTATTGTATTGTGATCAGTAAGGACACATTATTTCTGCTTTTGGTAAGTAAGGTTCTTATGTCCCAATACATGTTTAATTTTTATGAAGTTTACATGTATGATTGAGAAAGAATATAAATTTGTGTTCCAATTTAGAATTCAAAAAGCTACTATATCTAATTTTTCTAAAGTTCTATTTATATCCTTAAACTTCTTTCTTGTTTAGCTTTTTCTTAGATTCCTCTAGGTCTGAAAGGGATACCTTTCAAGTGAGATCCTACTATTTAACTGTACTTTGACTGTTTACTTTTCCCTACAATATGATTAACCTTCCTTTTAAATATTAATAAGGCATTAGATGGTACAGTGGGTAGCAGAATGAGCCCAGTATCAACAAGACCCTGGTTCAAATTTGGCTGTGTGAGCTTGAGCAAGTCACTGAGCTTCTATTTGCCTTAATAAATTGGAGAAATTAACAGACCAAGTATCTTTGCAAAGAAAACTCCAAATGAGATCACAAAGAATCAGACACAACTAAAGAATTAAATATTAAGATGTTATGCTGTTCAGCACAAATAAGTATTACCATAGATATTGATTCATAAGCAATGGTACTTTTAAGAAAAATGTCATTTCTATGGTTATTTTTTGTCAATATTTAGACAACCAAAGATAGTTACTCTTGCCTTTTTTAGTTCATATGAAGCAAAATAGAATCTCTTCCAGTCTCTCATTTTAACTTTATGTGAACCTTTGTGTTTCAAGTGAATTTCTTGTAAATAACATTGCTGGATTGCTTTCTAATCCATGTTGTTACACATTTCCATTTTATTTTCGAATTCATCTTATTCACCTTCATAATTATTATTGTGTAATTCCCTCCATCTTGTATTTTTTCCAAACTTTTTCCTACTTCTTTACACTTAAAAATGTGATAAAAGGACTTTGCCTAATATGTGTGATTCATAAACAAAGTAATGCTTCCTTTCTATTATATCTCTTCCATTTATTTTTCTTACCCCATCCCTGATCCCAGGTTTTTATTTTCTTCCCTTTATTAATGCTTCCCTCTGACAGAGTTTGTTTTATGACTACTCCCTTACCTATCCTGCCTTCTCTCTTAAACCTCATTCTTACCATCTCTTACTTCCCTATTTCAGTTTAATCAATTTCTGTTACATGAACTGCATGTGCATAACTATGTTCAAACTTCCTCTTCTCAGCGCAGATGAAAGTGAGATTCTTGGAATGCCTGTTTCCCCCCAACCTTCTCATCCAAATTTGAATACTTTTCATCTCACTCACTCATTATATAAGATTGTGATCTTCCTCTCTAATACAGTTCCGTATCCATTTTATTTCTGATATCTTTTAATTAAAAACAGAACAACATCAACATCAGACTTTGCTTTTTTTATTTCACTTTCTTGGTTGTAATCCTTTTTCTTTTCTCTTTTGGATGATCACTCCCCAAGTTTTGCCTTATTTGACAATGAGTTTCCAAGTCTTATGTGAATCAGCATGATGTCTGTTATTAGCTTTTTCTTTTCTTTTTTTTTTATTAAAGCTTTTTATTTACAGAATATAAGATAATTTTTCCAACATTGACTCTTGCATAACCTTTTGTTGCAAATTTTCCCCTTCTTCCCCTACCCTATTTGGCAGGTAGTCCAATACATGTTAAATATGTTGAAATACATGTTAGATCCAATATGTATATACATATTTATACAATTATCTGATTGCACAAGAAAAATCAGATCAAGAAGGAAGAAAAACAGAAAAAAATGCAAGCAAATAACATAGAGTGTGAGAATGCTATGTTGTGAACCATGCTCAGTTCCCACAGTCCTCTCTCTGGGTGTAGATAGTTCTCTTCATCAGTGCACAAGTGGAACTGGTTTGAATCATCTCAATATCAAAGAGAGTCACTTCCATCAGAATTGATCATCAGCTAGTCTTGTTGTTCCCATGTACAATGATTTCCTGGTTCTGCTCATTTCAATTAGCATCAGTTCATGTAAGTCTCTCCAGGCCTCTCTGAAATCATCCTGCAGGTCGTTTCTTATAGAATAATATTCCATAACATTCATATACCATAATTTATTCACCCATTCTCCAATTGATGGACATCCACTCAGTTTCCAGTTTCTTGCCACAGCAAAAAGAACTGCTACAAACATTTTTGCACATGTGGATCCCTTTCCCTCCTTTAAGATCTCTTTGGGATATAGCCCCAGTAGTAACACTGCTGGGTCAAAGGGTATGCACAGTTTGATGACTTTTTGAGCATAATTCCAAACTGCTCTCCAGAATGGTTGGATCCATTCACAATTCTACTAACAACGTATCAGTATCCCCAGTTTTCCCACATCCCCTCCAACATTTGTCATATTTTCCTGTCATCTTAGCCAATTTGACAGGTATGTAGTAATATCTCAAAGTTGTCTTAATTTGCATTTTTCTGATCAACAGTGATATGGAGCATCTTTTCATGTGGCTATAAAGTTTCAATTTCTTCATCTGAAAATTGTCTGTTCATATCCTTTGACCATTTATCAATTGGAAAATGGCTTGAACTATTATAAATTTGTGTCAATTCTCTATATATTTTAGAAATGAAGCCTTTGGATGTAAAAATGTTTTCCTAGTTTGCTTCCCTTCTAATCTTGTCTGCATTAGATTTGTTTGTACAAAAACTTTTTAACTTAATATAATCAAAATTATCTATTTTATGATCAAAAAGGATCTCTAGTTCTTTTGTCACAAATTCCTTCCTCCTCCACAAATCTGAGAGGTAAACTATCTTATGTTCTTCTAATTTGTTTATAATATCATTCTTTATGTCTAGATCACGAACCCATTTTGACTTATCTTGGTATACAGTTAACACTGTATACCTTTTTCTTCTTGGTCTTTTGCAGTATCTTTTCTTTGATCTGGAAGCTCTGGATATTAGCTATGCCATTCTTGAAACTTGATTCTATTTTCATTATGCTCTCCAGTTCTAAGATTCTGAGCAGTTTTCATTTATGATTTCTTGAAATATAATACCCAATATTGTCTTAGCTAATATGAGAACAGTCTGTTCTGTGTTAAGGAAAGGAACAGATATCTTGTAGAAGTGACAAATGCTTGTGTTAAGAGATCGTTCATTTGAACAAAGCTAAAGTTAAATGTTTTATTATAAATAATATATGCACTACTTTAAACTTTAAATTGTTAATGTATTTACATCCAACTCAGAATTTTCCTTAATTTTAGATAAATCTGGCAACTTTAAGTGAATTCTTTTTTTATATTGGAGTCCTCATTATAAAATTGGCTTCTGATTTGTAGATACAGAAATAGGTGACAGTTAACAGATAGAAGTGATACAAATAATAGGTAAAATTGGAAATTCCCTCCTCTAAAAGGCATGAGGTTTGAACTTTCATAATCTTACCTGTTTATTAGACAAAGTAAATTGAAGTGTGTTTGAGATCAATTTTGTAGGAAACTTCTGTAAGTGACCTGACCTAGAAAAGAACAGATCACACCAGAGCCAAAGAACTGCATCAGATGTTTCTAGAGGGAAATACTTTTTTCCCATAGCATCTTTTATCTGTAAGATCTATCTATCAAATGGGATTGTTCCCTTAGATTTTTGTCAAGCACCATCTATCTTTCCATTTTTCCTTTCGTTTTTTCCCTTCATAAATCCCAAGAAATCCTTAATGAAGTATTTCTCTTTCATCTGAGTCTTTGGTCTAAAAGAGACAACCAAATAATTATTTAAATTATCTGTTGCCCTTGTTAACCAAATGATTAAAATGCCCCTCCCCCCCAAAAAAAAAGAAATATATCCAAGCTTTTGGGAGAGAAAGTCATATTTTTTCAGATAATCTAGTGATTCTTATATTCTGGACATTTTCTTCTTTTAAAAAAACTGATTTTAATATTTTTATTTCATTAGGTCATTGTTTTTTATTTGGAACACAATTTACAAAACGTTCTCAAGATTTCCTATCATTTGTTCTAAGATATTAATTCTTGCAATGTTTTTCCTCCCTAATTACTCCCTATTGCTTTTTTTTATTTCTTCAGATATTCTATGTAGTTTTTGAGGCCAAGTCAAATTTTTTTTCCAGAGGCTCTATGTAAAATTACTCTTCTAAGTTTACCCATTGGGCATCTCTGTCCAAGATTATTTCTTCATTTTTTGAAATTTTCTTTGGTTTACTTTTCATTTTGAGCTTCAGTATCTGGATTGGGAGGTGGGGAGAATATGCACAGCAAGTGCTTTGGATGTGCTTTTGTACTTATGGATAGATAGTACAAGTAGGTCTCCCTGCTTTATTCTGAGTAGGGTGACTAAGACTAGGCCCAGCCTTCTGCAATAATTATCTGGTCTTATCTTCTGTTGTAATTTGGGCACTAAGTTATTCAGAGTACTGTTCAAAAAGGAATAGCTTTTTCCTATACGGGGCTTCAGGACTTCCCTATGTGGGGGAACCAATTTGTTTCCCATATGCCATATACCTACCCTAATTTCATTGGAGACTTCTGCAGAATTTTTGCCTTCTTTTTGTGCAGTCCTAGCTTGGGTAGAGTGATTTTGTTAATTTTCTTTAGTTTATTATTTCTTCTAGACCTTTTTTAGAGCTTTACTGGAGCAAGAAGTCTCCTAGAGGTACTAACATACTCTCTTTCAAATTCTTAGTTTTGCTGGCATATAATGGAGCACTTTCTGATAATTACTTTTAGAAACTTGAGTTATGCCATTTGGCATCTAGCAATATGGAAGTATCCTAAAACTACACAGGAATCTAAAAGAAAATATAAAATCATCAACATCAAAATAGAAAGGCTTCGAGCATGGTCCCTACAAACATTGTATGCTGTTGAACAAACTAAATTTGGAGATTTCCTGCTCACAGCTAAACTAAAGCATAGTCTCAACTAAAGCAGTCTTCAGATCCATGATTTCAAAGGTACAGATGCTCCCTAAATTGGTGTAAATTGTAACTTTTCCACACCTAAACAGTTTTATTTGTTCTGTATATAACTCTAAGCCCTCATCAATTCATATCTGGAACTGACGCTGAATGAAATGAGCAGAACCAGGAGATCATTATATACTTCAACAATACTGTATGAGTATGTATTCTGAAGGAAGTGGATTTCTTCGACAGAGATCTAATTCAGTTTCAATTGATCAATGATGGACAGAAGCAGCTACACCCAAAGAAAGAACACTGGGAAATGAATGAAATGTTAGCATTTTTGTTTTTCTTCCCGGGTTATTTTTACCTTCTGAATCCAATTCTTCCTATGCAACAAGAGAACTGTTCGGTTCTGCACACATATTTTATCTAGGATATACTGTGACATATTTAACATGTATAGGACTGCTTGCCATCTGGGGTGGAGGGAAGGAGGGGAAAAGTTGGAACAGAAGTGAGTGCAAGGGATAATGTAAAAAATTACCCAGGCATGGGTTTTGTCAATAAAAAGTTATAATTATTTTTTTTAAATTCATATCTGGACTATTATCATAGCAGGATTAGGATAGAAAATAATGTTGCTTGGTCTGACTGCACTCCGGTCCATCCTCCATACAACTGGCTAAAGTGAGTTTCCTAAAGCTCCATTGGTTCCCTTTTATCTACAGTATCAATAATCAAAGTCCTGGTCATTCATTCAAAACCTTTCACAAATCCATAAAGCCCTTCATAAAGCATCATACACATCATTCATACACACATACGCACACACATGCACACACACACCCCATCATTCCAGTTTTTTAAAATATACCACCATCATGCCATGTATTCCATAATTGAGTAACTTATTCTTGCTTGCATTCTTCACATAAGACTCCATCTCAGGGGCAGTTAGGTGGCGCAGTGGATGGAGCACCAGCCCTGAAGTAAGAAGGACCTGAGTTCAAATTTGGCCTCAGACACTTACCACTTCCTAGCTGTGACCCTGGGCAAGTCACTTAATCCCATTTGTCTCGGGGGAGGGGGAAAAAAAAGACTCACCACCTCCTGACACCAGATATTTTCATTGATTGTTTCCTTTGGCTGGAATGCTATTTCCTTTCTCATCTCTATTCCCTGACTTCCTTTAAACCCAAATAAGAACCCTTTCCAAGGAAGAAATTTGTGACCAAAGAAGAAATGGAGATTCTTTTTAATCATAAAATAGATAATTTTGATTACATTAAGTTCATACAAAAAAAAAAAAAAACCACCATTGCAGACAAGATTAGAAGGGAAGCAATAAACTGGAAAAACATTTTTACATTCAAAGGTTCTGATAAAGGCTTCATTTCTAAAATATGTAGAGAATTGATTCAAATTTATAAGAATTCAAACAATTCTCCAATTCATAAATGGTCAAAGGATATGAACAATTTTCAGACAAAAGAAATTGAAACTATTTCTAGTCATATGAAAAGATGCTCTAAATCAATATCGATCAGAGAAATGCAAATTAAGACAACTGAGATATCACTACACAACTCTCAGTTTTGTTAAGATGACAGGAAAAAATAACGACAAATGTTGAAGAGGATGTGGGAAAACTGGGACACTGATATATTGTTGGTAGAATTGTGAACGGATCCAACCATTCTGGAGAGCAATTGGGAACTATGCTTAAAAAGTTATCAAACTGTGCATACCCTTTGATCCAGCAGTGTTTCTACTGGGCTTATATCCCAGAGATCTTAAAAGAGGGAAAGGGCAAAAATGTTTGTGGCAGCCCTTTTTGTTGTGGCAAGACACTGGAAACTGAGTAGATGCCCATCAGTTGGAGAATGGGTGAATAAATTATGATAAATGAATGCTATGGAATATTGTTCTGTAAGAAATGACCAGCAGGATGATTTCAGAGAAGCCTGGAGAGACTTACATGAACTGATGCTGAGTGAAATGAGAAGAACCAGGAGATTATTATCCAGAGCAACAACAAGATTATATGATGACCAATTCTGATGGATGTGGCCCTCTTCAACAAGAAGACCATTCAAACCAATTCCAATTGTCTAATGATGAAGAGAGCCATCTACACCCAGAGAGAGGACAGTGGGGACTGAGTTTAGTTCACAACAGCATTTTCACTCTTCTTGTTGTTTGCTTGCATTTTGCTTTTTTTTTTTTTTTAAACTGGTTTGATTTGATTTTTCTTGTGCGGCACAATAATTGTATAAATATGTATGCATATATTGCATTTAACATATATTTCTACCATGTTTAACATATATTGGACTATTTGCCATCTAGGGGAGGGCATGGGGGAAAAGGGTAAAATTGGAACAAAGGGTTTTGCAAGATAAATATTGAAGAATTGTCCCCACACATTTTAAAAAATAAAAAGTTTTAATTAAAAAAAAAAAAGTTTTTCCAAGAAGCCATCCTGGATCTCCGTTACTTCTAATAACATCCCTCTTTTGATGATCTCAAATTTATCCTGTGTAAATCTTTGTATATCAGGACGTTGTCTTCCCCATTACAATATCTCTACAAATTTTACTCTCACACTAGCTCTACAAGGGTGAAGCTATGATTATTCCTATGTTAAAGATAAGGAAAACTGAGGCAAATGGTTAGATTAAGTGCTCAAAATCATACAGATAGTACATTTCTGAGGCCACATTTGAAACTTGATTCCAGGCCCAACACTCTATCCATTGTACCACCTGGCAGTAATTTATGTATTTTCATTCTCTCCAGGCTGGAAAAGGAAAAAGTCCATAATTCCTCGCTACTTCACATATCATCCAATCAGGGACTTACCTTTCTCAACAGGAGTTTCTCAGGCAACCTGATTATACAATACTTTCTTTTACCTCACTCCTATTGCAGCTCTAGTCTAGGTTCTGCAGCTCCTGCAGGTTCCTTAAATTTGAATTTCTTAAAAGGAACGAAATCTTTTCTCATGTCTGAATATTTTTGAAACTCTTGAAAACAAGTTTTTAAACAAAAACATAAAATAATTTATTCACAGTGCCACAGATTACAAAAATCTTAAAACAAGAAATTGAAGGTTTCAAAAAGTTGAATCCAACATCCTCATTCTACAGAAGAGGAAACTGAGGACCACAAAGGATAAGGGACTTGAACAAAGTGTCACTCCCAGGTTTGTTCTAAGATTTTGAAACCAAGTCCTGACTCCAGAAATAATTCATATTCCTCTCTCCCATACTACATTCCAAGAAAGACCAATTCAAGAACAAGTGGATGGAAGAGAATCCATCCTCATTGTTGGGGGGGGGGGGAAGTCAAAACACATGGAGAGAAAAAAAAAGGCAACTTCAAATGATGGCATTTTTATTAGAATTATCAAATCAACAAATACTGTGTACCTCTATGTGTTCTGTTACAGAGGATGAAATGAGGAATAAAACTCAGTCCCTACTCTTCTAAAGTTTATAATCTGGAAAGAGCAAACATGGAATCAAGCAACTAAAGATTCAAATAACCATTCAAGCCAATAAAATAAGTCTCACATTAAGGATGTACCAACAATTTCAGAAGAGAATTTTATCTAGGTCTTGAAATTTAAATAGGATTAAAGTGAAAAGAAAGCAGTCCAGGAAGGTGGTATAGAGTTGAGTAAAAGTACAAAGGTGGGGGAGAGGAAGGTAAATTCAGAGAACAAAGAATAAACAGGTATATCTCTTGTAAAGTTTTAGGAGAAATACCATCAGGAAAATAGACTATAAAGAAAGCTAGCAGCCAAACTTTGGATGAGTGTCAGTTTTTTTTTTAACTGAATTCTATTTTGTAGGCAAGAATCATAGATTTTTGATAGATAAGTTGATAGGATTGTGCAAGACTGATTAAATAGGGGCAGTAAAATGACATGCAATGGATACAGCACCAGCTGTTTAGTCAAGAGGACCCGAGTTCAAATCTGACCTCAGAAACTTAATACTTCCTAGCTGTGTGACACTGGGCAAGTCACTTAATCCCAATTACCTCAGCAAAAAAACAGACAAACAAACAAAAACAGGACTGATCAAATAAGGGGAGAAAAGGAGAGAAATCAATTAGGAGATCCACTCCACACATAAATTAAGATTTTAAAATAAGTTAGTAACAGTTTAAAAATGGTCAGGAAATAAATTCTAGATATATATTTTAAGAAAGAAATTGACAGAACCTGGCAACTTGACTGAATAGTGGAAGATGGGAGTCTGGGTGAGCTGAGACTTAGACTACTACCATAAACAGGAAAATGTGGTCAAGAGGAACTGGCTTTGAATAAAAATTATTCAGACTTTAGAATCATCACAGAGATGACAGTGAGAAAAGCTAAAAAAAATTATCTAACAAATAGTTAAAAATGTGACACTGAAGCCTGAGGTGAGAACCCAGGGAAAGAAGTAAAGAATTCACTCTAAAATATTTGAGCACCTATTCTATGAAAGGCACTATAATCATTTCCATTCAATTCAATAAAGACAGGAGATGTGATTACTATGTGCACAACACTGCACTAGATATCAAGGATATAAACAAAATAAGTCCTCCATTCAAGGAATTTAATTTAAGGAGGTAGGACAGGAGAGGACAAATAAACTGCTATGACGAAATAGAATGACAAAAGTAAAGGAGGGCTTAAAAGTCCTATGAATAAATCTCAGTGTAGAAAAATAGGAGGGTGGGGGGATAAGGAAAGAGGTTTCTTCAAAGTCATTGCACAAAGAAGATTGGCAGGAAAATGGACTTCAAGGGGAAGGGATTTCACTAGAAGATTTGAAGGCCATGGGAAAGGACCAGGGAGCAGCATTGTCAATTCCAGTAACAGTTAAAGTGACATAGGTAGATGAGGGAGATTATGTGTATAGACAGGAGAAAAGCTAACAAAGACATGGAAAAGTGAGGGAAAACAATATATCCCAGAAACCAAGGACAGAAAGCTATTCAAGTATAAAGAACTTATTAAGTGTCAAAAACTATATAAAACTAAAAGATCTTTAAAAACGCTACTGAATTTGATAACTGGGAGTTATTAATGAATACAATTTCAGAGTTTTAAAAAAAAAAAAAAAGAGTTGACTCAGACCACAGGGACCTAAAGACAGTAAGCAATATGTAATTAGAGGCAGTCTTAGTACGTGATTTATTCCAGAAATCTGACAGTAAAAATAAGTGAATCTGATAAAAAATAAAGTAGAATCAAGAAAAAGCTAGTAGGATGAAAAGGAAGGAAAGAAATGAAAACTATGACTAATACTTATCCTAATACTGCTGAAAAGGAAGAAAGAATAAAAATAGGTATGAGTTTTTTTAAAAAGTAAATGAAAAAAGACTCAACTTTTTCATTAATGAGAATAAGGGAATAGTACTTATTCCCTTCGACAGGAGCACAAGTCTGAAAGGATGACTGGGTTAAGGCCAAGAGACAAACAGAATTGTCAAACAACAAAAGCTTAGTTTAAATTAAAAGGTAGAGATCTGTAATGAAGAAGTGAGAGATATAAACCCAGGCTACACAGGAGGACAAAGTTGATTCAGAGTTTTATTTACCTCCTGTTCAACCTTTGATCCCCTATCATGGACAAGCAAAAATATTTAGTCTTGTCATATTCCTTCCACTTTGAATGTTCCCAGACCAATTTCTCTACTCACCATGTGTTAAGTGACTTTCACCAGCTACTTCTGCTGGACTTTGCAAAAAGAGGCTTGTTCATTTGAGTGTCAAGTGCCTTTTTGAACAAAAGGCCTCACAGCAATCCTCTCTCTTAATCCCAAGCAGTCCTTTTATGAGGTCACCATGGAACTCTGTTAGCTATCACTTGACTGTAACAAATTGGTTACATTTGGAGGAACATCAGGACAAATATGAAAAGGATTCCACAGGCCAAAACTGGAAGAGAATGCTACAAAGTACACTCAAAGCAACTTTTTCATTACATTTTAACGATTTGTCTTTTATTGATAAGTGTGAGTTTACAAATAAAGTTTAACGACCAAAATTATAGGACATTATCTCAAAGAGAAATGAATACAAATAATCCTATAGGATAGTATGTGTACAAACAAAACACTCATACAACAAATGGAAACCAACAAAGGGTCCAAATATGTAGAGGTTACCCAAACCAACAATCAAAAGTTAAGATAATTCTACTCCTTTTTGTATATGTCCCAAAACAGTCTTGGAATTGGGAAGCTAACAGCACTTAGTGAGAGGAAGCAAAGTAGAAGTAACAACAATTTTAGAAATTTATGCCTTAGTACCATTTATTCCCTAGCAATACAAAGTAGTGTAATTACTCATTCTAATTCATGGTACTCCACATCACCTTAAGGACAAATGACTAAGAACTAAATAAATAAAACAGTGCCAAACTAAATCAAATTATTGATGAATAATCTAGCAAAACTTTATTTCATCCAAAATATTCAAAACCCAACAGTGAGAATATCTATATACATCTGTCAAGTTTAAAAAAAAAAAAAAAAGATATAGATAAGTTTTAGGTAGCTGGGAACTCCCATTTTTAAAACCCTAACTCCAGTATGGATTAGTAACTGCTATGTAATTTAATGTAGGAGAGCTGCCGGCAACAATGAAATGTTCCTTGGTTTGTCTATAGTTAAATGGCTAGTATGTAGTAGAGCTAATACATGAACCCAAATATTCTTAATTCAAAGGTCAATCTACCCCATAATATCTTTTCATGTCAAATTAATATACAAAATTTTGCTATATCCTAGAAAAATAAGAGGCTTCTAACTACAAGTTCCCAAAAGAATAATTATTAAACTGGATACTTACACTAGAATTGTAATTATCAAAGTCCTTAAATTGTTAATTAGGAAAAAAATATCACATTAAATATCCCTGAAAAGAATTAACACAAATATTGACTTTTTCCCAAAAGGTATGAATAGTTCAGATGAAGAACTGAAAACCAGTAACAACTTTTATGGGAAAAAATCATATATGCTTCAACTTCACAAAGAGCAAATTAGCAAAAATGACAAAAGGCTGACTGACTTCATTTTCAAGAGCTACAAGACAGACACATTAATACACTTGGTAGAGCTGGGATTGGTCCAACTGTTCTAGAAAGGAATTTGGAATCATGCTAAAAAATGACCAAAATGTCTATCCCATTAACCCAGTGTGCTACTAGACACAGACTCAAGGGGGTCAAAAATAGAAAAGTCCCCTATAAATCAAAATATTCATAGAAGCGCTGTTTGTTATAGCAAAAATTGGAAATAAAAAGAAGGTCCATTAACTAAGGAATGGCTAAACAAACTGGAAATATGAATGTAATGCAGTATCACTGCACTTTAAGAAAGGCTGAATATGAAGAATTCAGAGAAGCACGAAAAGACTTATATGAACCAACCCAGGAAAACAATGACTATAGCAATAAAAAGATGGAAATTAAAAAAAAAAAAAAAAACATAATAACAATTTTCTTGGTCCTGGAGAATTGAGAAAATATACTTTCCTTATTTCTATCTAGATATGAGGAACTATAGATCTTACTACATTGCAAATATTAGCCAATTCACTTGGTGACTTGGCTCATTATGCTGAAGTTCTTTCCCTGTTTATGACAGCATTCTGGTCAGGCATAGTGGGGGAAGAGAGATTGATGCAGAAAACTGATGTACCAAAAAAAAAAAGTAACAATTTATAAAATCAGCTTTGTGTAATGCAATTTCACCATCACTTCAATTTAAAAAATGTTACTTCTACTCAGATTTCTTATGAATTTTCATCACAATCTTCCATATCCCATCAATTTATAATTTTTCAATTTCCCATAATCAGTCTAGTCTCTCCTTCCCAATTCCTTGCTGCTACTCCTAACTACACATACCACCACACCACACACACACACACACACACACACACGATGAGGGCCAGAAACAGAAAAAAGAAATGAAAGAAATAAGTATTCATTAATTGCTCAAAGCAAATAAATGCCTCAAAGCAATCCTAGTGTTTTTGATAAACTTAGGAGAATGAAAATTATGCAAAAGTCACTGAAAAAAAATCACAAGATCTTAAAAAGCAGCTGGTGATGAACTACTAGTTCAATTCCTACTTCAAATCAAGCACGTTAAAATATAAGATCCTTTAAAGTTTACTTTGTTCATTGTATCTCCAATGCCTGATAAAATGCAAAAAAAAAAAAAAAAAAAAAAAAAAAAAAAAGCATAAAAGTGGCCTTAATAAATGCTTAAGTGAATCATCTAAACAATAAACATCCTTCCCAAGTGATCATCCAGCCTAAAATTAAGACTCCAATTTCTCCCAGTAACAGAATTTACTAATTTCTGAATAGTTTTCTGTTTCACTACTGATCAACTATTCCTGTGTGTGTGTGTGTGTGTGTGTGTGTGTGTGTGTGTGTGTGTGTGTAAGAGAGAGAAAGAGAGAGATGGAGATGGAGAACAGAATAGTTATAACAGCACTTTTTACAGTATCAAAGAACTGAAAACAAGATAAATATCTACCAATTAGGGAACACCTAAACAAGTTATAGCACATAAATATGAATATAGAAAAAATGGAAAGACAAAATAATTGATGCAAAACAAGGAAAACAAAGACACAATGTAAATGAGACAAGAACTAACTAAAACTTGTTTCAAAATTGTGATGAGAAAGCTTAGACTCAAAAAAAAAAAAAAAAAGATATGAAAAGGTATCTCCCCAACCTCTTTCTCAAAAGTAGAAAAATACAGATGTGTGATAATGCTTATATTTTAAACCTGAAATTTTTCAATGTTGGTCCTTATAAGCTACCGCCCCTTTTTTTTTGCCAAAAAGACTTATTCCCTGGGACCAAGAATAAATGTAATCTTTTTTCCTTGTCAGATACTTGAAAATAGAAGTATCATGTCTCCCCTGAGTCCTCTCCAACTCTTAAAAAAAACTCAGTGATAAACTAAACCAAGCACTACAAAGAAGAGTGTTAGAATTTAAGTTCCTTTCATTTACCATATTCCCAATGCCTAACACAGGGAAGGGCAGCTCTTGGGTCATCCTTCAAGGCAGAGAGGTAGAATATTGAATTAAGTATTGAACTTAGAATCAAAAAAACCTGAGTTCGAATCCCCTTCTCAGGCATTTACTAGCTGTCTGACACTTAACCTATCTCAGATTGCTTCTTAACTCATATAGGATTGTTTTGAGGGACAAATGAGAGAAAAGATGCATATTAGCTATGGTCATTATTCCCACTTAATTCTAGTTCTTTCAGTAACAGAAAAATATGGAGCCTTGAACTGATTGCAACACTGTAGTTTGTGAATAGAGTAAAAAATGACGACTAGAATTTCTCTCACTCTAGAGCCCAAGAGTGCAATATTTGCACTTCTATTCAACTAAAAAACCCATCTTTTGTTCTTCAACTGTTCATCATTGTGTCCCTTAAGTACAATGTTCAGAGAAGACATGGATAGAACAAAATTTGAAGATCCAAAATACTGTTATTCAAGGATGGCAACAAATGTTAGCATCAGTATCAATAAGAACTCTTCAAGTATAAACTTGTGCATTTTAAGATTTATTCATTAAAGTCTTTAGACCAGTTCTACATAATGTCAAACTGCTAAAAATGCAAATTAGTAGCAAAGAAATTATCCTTTTTTCCTTTCAAACAGGTAGTTTGAATTTGTTCTCCTACAATACTAGGACTGAAAAGGAATCCTAAGGAATTTAGTCCATTTTACAAAAATTGAGATCCAATGATGGAATATTATTTTGCCAAGATCACACAAGGGAACTTAATCAAATCCATACTAAAGTCCAAATCTCCTTACTCATATCAAATGTCATCCCTCTCTTCTCCACCTAAAGGACCTAACTCAAAAGCAAAGAATTCAAAAGATGTACAAGGAAAGTTAAACTATAGTATGGTTTCATCCATGTTTCCCATTATCTTTCCCCATTCTTCCCCCGCAAAAAAATCCTACTCTAGGAAAAATAACATTTAATTCAATATAATTCCTCAATCCATAGGGTGATCTTCAAAAATATTTGCAGCAGGGAATAGGCATAGAAGAGTCAGAAGTTTGAGTTAGTCAAGCACATATGAAGAACCAGGAAAATAAATTCACTAGTTTCCTGTGGGGTAAAAAAAATCAAAGAACAATCAGAACTTTGAATGATCTGCAAACTAATTGCTAAAAAGTGAATGTAACAAGGCAATACATTGAAGTTTAAAATGACTAAATTTAACATGTTAAAATACAAATATGAATGTGAATGACAATGTTCTTTCAATCACTTTACAAAAGGGAAGGGAGGGAGGTTAAAAACAAAAAACTTGATTTCAAGTTTCTATAGTAAACAGTTTCATTGGCTACTATGGAAGGGATCTTAGAACTTTTTTTTTTTAAGTTTTTTTTTTTAGAACTTTTAAAAATACTAGAACTGATAAGGACACAGGGGACTACCTAATCCCACCCTTTCATTTTACAAATAGGAGAAACTGAGGCTCAGCTTGGGAACATGACTTACACAAAGTGATACAGTAACATGACTAACTAGATTTCAGCTCTTCTCTCACTTTAATGTTCCTTGCACGTAATTAACTCAATAGCTTTTAGTTAAATAAAAACTTGGGCTGGAATCTAATCAACTGTATTCTTTATCTGTTTCTACTCTGAAAGCTTGAATTTAGACTAGCTTTAGTAAGATTGATATTATTATGATCTCTGAAGATGTCATCTTATACTCCTACTCCTGACTTTAATACTTTAATATTCTTGGAGCAGCTGATGGCGCAGTGGATAAGAGCACCAGCCCTGAAGTCTGGAGGACCTGAGTTCAAATCTAATGACAGACATGTAACACTTCCTAGCTGTGTGTCCCTGGGCAAGTCACTTAACCCCAAGTGCCTTAGCCAAAAAAAAAAAAAAAGTAATATTTTTCTTACTAAAGGCTTGTTCTTAATAGGGAATCCTATTTTAATAATCATTTTCCTATACTTAAGATTTAGCTGTCAAGTTTTACTTGTGTCCATTTCAAATTGTTAATAATGATAAGAACATTACTATTCCAATCAAAACTGACACAAAATGTATACTACTCCAATGATTTCCATCTATCAGAAACTTTCTGAAAACTTTGTTCCATACCTGAAATTCAAGAGTTAATGCCAGAAGACAGATTAAACATCATACTCTTAATTAACCACAAAATTAAGTCTTGGAGTTGTCATTTGTAACTATTTCCCATCTGTTTCCATTTCCATGACTCCCTCAGCAGCCCTAAAATAGCTCATTAAGACAGGTAACTTCATAAAACAAAAAAAGCAAACTTTTTAATGGAAGAAGTCACCTTCATTACACTGAAGTGAAATTTTATTTGCTAAAGCTGATAATCAGTGCTTGAGTATTATTTTTTCATTTCTATTTCATTTTTCTTTTATAATAAAAGAAAAAGAATAAAACAGATACACTAAAACCCAGTATTTTAGAGTATCACTTCTGCTAATTCAGGAAAGAAAATGTATGACATGATAATAAGCACTGATCTGGGGATGAGAAACCTTGGTTTTTCAGCTTCCAATCTGTTCTCCATCATGGATCATGGATGGATAAGTCAATTTCCCACTATGTATCTGCTTATTAATCTATAAAGGGAGTTGGATCAGAAAATTTCCAAGTCCTCTCTAGTTATATCTTAGGATGGTCTTATAATTTGATTTATTAATTTTTTAAAAAGAGGGGAAGGGGACTGTAGCTGGATACTCAGGACTTCAAATGATAGTTTGGGGTCAAAGACTATATCTCTTTACAACAAATCATATCTCTCTACAACAAATCATACACTATATTTTTGAACATTATCATCAGGCACCAATCTTTAAATTCTGTTTGATCTTTACTTTGCACATTCATAATAGTCTGACCAAGAGACTTTTAAAATTGTCATAATTTCTTGATTCTTCATTGTCATAATCAAATTAGCATATCAGAGTTCAAGCTCTAAGAATATAGACTAACTTGCTATAGGATCACAGATTTAGACTTGGAAGAAACCTTAAAGATTATTTAATTCAAATCCCCTTACTTTATATTAAAACAACCAATCCTGGTTACACTTTAACTTACTAAATGAACACCAGTAGTACCATGGTCAGAAGAATAAGACAACATTACATCCAAATTTAAATTAGGCCAAGAGCTTCCACTCAAATTTTATATACTCACCAACATGAAAATTAAACAGTTCTACAAAGGATCAAAAATTAAGGAGCAAATAAAGGGAGGGAAATTCATTTTTGGCCTTTATATGGAGGTTTTAAATATGTGTGATTTCTCAGATAGAATCACTGATAAAAGTTATGATAAAAAAAATGTTAAAACTAGAAACAAAAAAGCAGAGTTTTTTTCCAAAAATCTGATACATTGAAACATGAGGAAAATCTTATTTTGCTCATTAAGGATCTTCATCACAGCAGATGAGAGTACAGAAAATAAGAAAAGTACTAAACCTACAAAATGACTCATCACATTATTATGTAAGGTTCAAGTTCTTCAGTTTGGTGGCAATTACTTCCTGTGAGTAAGTTTCAGAAATCATTCCGCAACACAGAATAACAAATCACCCAGTTACCACCACAATGGCAATTCAGAATTTATTTAGGATGAATTGACTTGGAATGCATAGAATAAACTACATGTATTAAGTTGCTATGTCAAAAATTGATTCCATTTAAAAAAAAAAGTTTTTGCAGACTTACTCATCTTTGTTGATATAAAGTAATCTTTGTTGGATTAAAAGTAAAATAACTAGTTATCTATCTAAGAATCTTGATCAAACAATAGAATTGTAATGTTTATTTTCTAACTGTACTTGATTATAACTAGAAACAAATGCACAATGAGTAAAAACAGGCTTTCAGATTGGAAGGACCTCAGAAGTTAGCTAATTCAAATTATCTAAACAGTAAAGAAAAAAGTAAATTCAGAAACAGAAATATCTAAATTAAAACATGAAAAAAATCAGTAACTGATCTAAGCATAATGAAACCAAAACTTTTCTCAAAAAACAAACCATGAAAACATAGCAAAGTTTATTGTGGGGCAGTTTGAAAAACTGATTTAGAAGATTCCTATTCACTAAATAGAATTCAGTAGATTGAATTTGAAGCAACCATGATGAAAATCAAAATCATATCTTCACTAATCTGGTAACGATAAGGGTGAGTGTTGGTCTGAAATTCAGTCACAACAGAGAAGTTTCCTAAGCACCCCTTAGGCAGCATAGAATATGTCAAAAGAACACAAATTGCTTATTAAAGTTTACTGCATAAATGATCTAAATACAAATTACTTAAGTGAGATTGTATGAGCATCAACCTCAAAAATTCAATTTGATCAACACACTTCCAAGTCCTAAATTAGTGGTTTTGCACCTTACCAAAGCAACCATTTAGATTAGATAATAACATCATTCTAGTTATCACCCCAATGAATTCAATGTGTTTCTGTGTGAAATTACTGTTTGTCTATTTCCATGTTAATTCCTTTACAAATAATGTGACTTATTTAGAAGGATATTTCTTCATATAAGGGTTTTTATGTTTGCATAGGTCCCGACTACAATTTTCAACAATCAGTATTTTATATACCATTAATAATTATGCTCAATATTTAAAATGGATTTTACAAAATGTTGTCCTTTGCCTATTTAACTTTACACCAAGCTTATTAATGTAATAAACGTTTCTTTGAAGCTACTATTGAGAAATTCATAGTAGGAAGAAAACAGCCAATTTTTTTTCTGTATTATTAAGTTTTGTTTGCTACTTTGAAGATACCCAGAAAAGAAGTAGGAAAAAATCCTTCCTTGACCATCAGTGAGGAGGGGTCTAACCCTATATGTCTTTATAAAGAGAACAAGGAGTATCTACCCTGACAATGATTCGAGGATAACTGGTGTAGGGTTAAAATGAAAAAGAATATCTAGAGAACAAAAGAATTTGAAACTTCAATAAGTTAAAGGATATAAAAAGAGTATCCACAATTTAATCAAATAAACTGAGTCATGGACTATCAGCATCTTGTATTTTGAGCCTAATAGACCCAGGGCATGACAAACTTCAGAAGACATGACACTCTTGAAATACAGAACTTTATTTAGAAACTGTTTAAAGTAGAAAAAAACCCTGTCAAGAAAGACCAGGTGGAATATGGTTTCCCAGTTAAATGGAATTTTTAGGGCAACAAAAGTCTAAAAGGCCACAAGAGAGAAATAGCACCACTGTAGTTTAACAATGGCGAGTTACTTGCATTTTTGGCATTATTATTAATATTCACTAATTTTGGGTTTTCCTCAGAATTCCACACAGATCATGCACTACACAACAATTTTTATCATAAATGCTCGCCTTCTACACACATTTTAGGACACCAGAATCTACCACCAGAAACAAATTGATACAAGCACATCAGAACTGATCAATCCCAGTAGTAGGTAACTGAGAAATCTGGCAGGTTCCTACCAAACAAAAGTGATAAAACAGGCTGAGGTGCAAAACAAAAGAGATGGGAGTGTTTAGGAATGAAATACTTTAAATATTAATATTTAAATTAGACATGGTACTGTATTTTTTGCAAAAAAAAAAAAATTAACATTTAGTAACACACTCTAATGAATTTTATCTCCAAGGAGATTAGTGCACTGGCAACTACTATTCAGATACAGTGAAGGCTGTGGACAGCAGGTACCAAATAAAAAACAAACAAAAAATAAAAAATAAAACCCAGGCTTTACAGATCACAAGGTAATCTCAGCCTTCACAGATCACTCCCCCTCTACCAGAGGTCCAGAAAGATCATGGAGCATGATCACCTGTCCATGGTATGTCTGTTCTCAGCAGCATGCTTTAAGGGGCAGAAAGAAGAGACCCCAAAAGGGAAATATAAAGGAAAAGGAAGAATAAAAAAGGAAATGAAAAGATAGAATGGAAATCAAGGTAATTTGCTCCCAAGTAAAATTCATTTCCAGGGAAGCAATTTTGCTCTCCAAAAGCAATTTTTAGGTAATAAAACTGGACACATCTTGCTTTCCAGAAAATATAATGCACAGAAAGTTTGGAGTGACATCAAAAAAACTACTACAGAAATGCTCAACAAAAAAACAAATTTGAGCTCTTCAACTCAATCATACATCTCAGAGTCAAAAGACTCTCTCTGATTGTTCAGCAAAAATCTAGCCTATTCTTTCATGGGGGTTTAACCACTGAGACATACCAAAAAGCGCTAGAATAAATTTCTTTATTTTGCATTTTGATCAATTTTTTTATGCCTGTAAATACTATGAAGAGTACCACAATGTTTCAGACAGTCATATATATGAAAGGTTAGGCTTTTTTTAACTATAATATGAAGCACACAGAATCTCCTGTCACATTACATTTTATAATTTGACATATGGAAACATTTTTAAATACTCTTAAGGCATTTATTTAGTTCTATGCTGAGATTTCACATTAGCTAATCCATTCTGTGAGTTTTCCTAACATTTCTCTACTTTTGAGTTTCCATTTTTCAGTTTGTTACATAAAAACAACTTTTTCAGTTATCAATTTGTTTACTAACAACCAAATAGTGAGTTCTCAAGGTCTGCCTCTTTGTTCCCTAAGTGAACCAGCTAGATGTTAATACTGCTCTGCCACAAGATAAAAGCTCCTAACTCAAAACCCATTGGAAAAGGAGTGAAACTTCTGCAAAGTGCACTTTAAGAAGAGGTACTTTTTGCTTATGAAAAGAAACCAGTGAGTCCTCTAAAAAATAATAAAAGGGAGTATTTTACAGTTAAGCACATGATTTGGGGTGAAGAATTCAGATGTTGCTGCTCTACTGGTACAGTACTTGAGTTATTAATACTCTTCTTGCTCCTCTTGTGGACCCCCTTCATCAGGTATCACAAAGCCTTCCTAAAAGAGGAAAAGAAAAGATGGTTTTATTCAGAATGGTATATAATCATTTACATTTACATACTGCTTCACAGTTTATAAAGTTATTTTCCCACACAACCCTGTACAATAAGTATTGTAAGAATTATCATTATACAGATTTTAAAGATAAGGAAAAAGAAGTCAGAGAGATGCAATGCAATTTGCTAAAAATGATAAAACAGTGAGATATGCCAGACAGATCTTTGAATTTGATTGATCTAAATCCAAGTTCAAAATATTGTGCACCAACATTTGAAAACTGCACCATGCTAACAATTTACTAGGCTGTCAACAGTAACTGAAAAATACATGTATATATCTACAAAGAGAAAGAACTTGGAAAATGCTTTATATCAATCACCTCACTTGAGCCTCACAACAATTCTATGAAGTAGATGCTATTATTTCCATTTTATACAACAAAATGGCCCAGTAATGCACTCAGAGTTCCAAGCTTTTAAGTGTCAGAAACAAGATTTGACCCAAGTCTTCATGAATAAATCCTGGACTCCACCTTTAGCACAATGACTTCCATTAAAGCATTCTTTTGATTTCAATAACAGGAGCTTGTTAGGAGAAAGATGAGAAGAGGAAAGGAGGATTGGAGAAAAATATTTTTAAAAGAACATAATCCCTGACTACACAATTTATAGTTTAGTTAACAACTGTCTATAGAAATTAAAGGATAAAGAAGCATAAAATGTCAGATTTTTTTTGGTACATTAGTTAATTTTGCTGAACGGCTTTTAAGTTTCTTCTTTTTTAAAAGGAATGGATCTCTGGGAAGAAGAGAAAAACAAGACTTGTAGGTACCACTGTCCAATTTTCCTTACATTTTTGTGAAAGGAAAAGTTTAATACTACACGTTTTAAGTGTCAAGTCATCAACTATTACAGAATTCAGTTTTCTGAAATATATATATATATATAAAACAAATAATAAGTTTCAACGCAGAACTATATACTATATGTACTCAGCAAGTCTTCCCCTTCTAAACTAGAAAAAAAGGAAAGAAAAAGAAAAACCAAAGACAACCAATGTCTAGAAAAGAAATGAGATAATTAAATTCTCCATTTAGCACTCATTAAAGACACTCACATCTGTGGCATAGAGAATCTCCACAATCCTCTGCAACACTGGATCACTTTCCCCTTCATTTTCTTGACAGATCAATTCAATATTCCTTAGCTTTCCAAAGTAGAAGTCTCTCTCTTTCTCCAAGTCTTCAACAGTAAGCTTCAATACATTGATCTGTATAAAAGATAAAATAAATATGTCATTAGTCTGACAGTCTCACATCTAGTTAAAAATCCTAAAATGCCTTCTATATATTAGTGTTCCCTCCTATTCTTGTGGTATTGGATAGAGAAATGGACCTGGAGTCAAGAAGATGAGGAATGTATTCTTTTTAATTAACAAAAACAAAACAAAACAAAAACTACATTTTCTTGTTTCTATTCCTTAATAAAATTGGGTATCATCAATCAAAACATATTTCCTCAATGGTCATGTTCAAAAAAAATGTGCCTCACTCTGCTAGGTACATCACTACTCTATCAGCAGGTGATTAGCATGTTTCATCATGATTCTTCCAGAATCATTTAATACTGATCATTTTGTTGATCAGTTTTTAAGTCCTTCAAACTGTTTTTTTTTTAAAATATGGTTGTTGTAAATTGTTCTCCTATTATAAGCTAAGTTATGAATAAGCTGTGATTTACGCTATTGAAGAATTCCCACACCAATGAAATTAAAGGACCTTATACTGATCTAGTATTTATCTATTTGCATATTACTTCTTCCTTTTATAAAGTAAGCTTGAGTGAAGGGATGGTTGTTTTTATACTTGTATTTTAATGCATTTTTGCACATGGAAGACATTTAGTAACATTTGTTAAATTTAATTAAAATACTATCATTTAATAAATCTAACAGATAATTCCACTTCTGTATAGTACATTTTCCTAGATTTGAACCAGCCCCCTACAAGTATTTAAAAACACATGGCTTTTCTTTCTGTTTAAACATTCTTTAACATTACAATAAGAAGTCTCTACTTTAGAAGATAGTCCCCCTGCTTAATTAGCTTAGTGATCTTCAGTAACAAAATTAATGTAGAAAGTAGAAAAAGAGAAACATTCATTCTAGAAACAATTATTTATCCAATGCCAACGATAAAACGTTTTGCAAAGATAATTAGAACAAAGTTCCTATCCTAATGCAACTAACAAGACAGCATTTACATACACAAATACTTAATAATTACAACGTAAAGTGCTACCACTGCTGATTAGACATCAAGAAATGGAAAAACTGTTCTAATACATTGATCAATCTTAACTCTAAAAGTTTAATGATGAAACATCTCCGTTCTCTGAGCAAAGAAGTAGTAGCTTATGGATGAAAAATAAAGCATATGCTGTCAGGCAAGATTAATATATTGATTTGTTTTGCTTAACTATACATTTTTGTTCTAAGAGTCTAATTAGGGCAATGGAACTGTGAAATGGTAGTATGCAAAAAAAATAATAATAACAATAACAATACATTTTAAAAGCATACTTTAACTAGTAAGTATACAATAAATATAATTCAGAATAGCGTATAAAAACATAACAGCAAATTCACCTGTCTACTCCCTCTCTCATATTTGCATCCCTGAATCTTCTAAGAATTACAGCATGTCAAAAATTTAGCATGCCTTTCCCTCCTCATCCCTTATATCCTTTTCCTCTCAACCTTCATAATTATGTTGATATTATTTATCATCATCCCTAAAATCAACCAGTTTTAAAGACTTTCTGTTCCTTCTGGATTGTTTCTTCTAACTCACCCCCAAAATTCAACCAGTACTCTGAGTTTGAACAATTCAGAATCTCACCGTTGCACTGCCATCCTAGTAGAGGCTTTATCATTTATGTTCTTCCTGCCTCCAATTTCTCCTTTCTCCAATCTTTCACTCTGCTACCAAAATAATCTCCCAAATGCACAGATCTAATCATATCACTACATTCCTTATAACCTATGAAATAGAAATCCTTCATTTTATAATATGAGGTTCTCAACAATCTGGCAAACTCTGTGCTCCAATCAAATGGCGACCAACACTGCCCGTCTTGTTTTTGTCTCCCCGCAATCTTCATGTACTAGCAAAGATGATATCAATCCATTTTAAGAAAAAAAATTGTTTTTAATTAATAAACTGTTGTTTGTAGAAATTTTCAAAATAATGAAAGCCGGGTCATCACCACAACAAATCATTTTGTTTTCTATTTAAAAAAAAAAAAAAAAAAAAAAAAACCTCTGAAACTAGTCATCGAATTTTCAACATCTTTCATTTTTGATATTTAACTCCTCTACTGCCAATTATTCCCTCCTTTGAAAACTTTTCTTCTATTCCCATCCCACTCCTCTGGCTGTCCTATGCAGTGATTTCAGTAACAGAAACAACTACCACACAACCTTTCTCACCATATATGTCAAGTTTTATTTTGGGGGATAGAAGGAGGAAAAGCTTTATGTTTGCTTTTCTCAAAAAAAAGTCATGTGTCAATGGAATGAATGAATGAATGAAAATAAATAGTAATAAGTGCTTACCATGTGCAAAACACTATGCTATGGAGATACAAATAGAAAAGATAGTCTTCATTCACATTTTACTGAAGGAGATATATGTAAGTTTCAAAGAATCAAAGTATTTTATTAATTCCTATACAACTGAGTGCAATCATTTCTGTTTAATTCTAGGTCCTATTTATTATCTCTCTCTGACTAAGACTTATGTACTGATAGACTAAATCTATGGATTGTCTTTCCAACTATCCAACTAATAAAATATAAGCTCCATGAGGGCAGGAACTGTTCAGTTTTATTTTTGTAACCCAGAAACTCCAATTCTTTTCTGGGTCCAAAATTATTTCCCAGACAGTATATGCTTCTACTAAAAGTTCTTGGGAAATTTCTCTGCAGCTTATAATACTGATGATGAGAAGGTCACTTGAGTTAAATGTTTACTAGAAGCTTAAAACAAGCTCATCCTGACATCAAGATCAATCCTCAATTTCCTAGACAACTCATTTCTCAACATTTCCTTGTATATAGCAGAACAATAAATGTCTATTGAAATATCTGTTGGATAGGCCAAATTAACCCATATCTCACTAGAGCAATTCTACAATGTTTTGATTTCATCAAACTCTGAAAACAGGAGCACCTGCAAAATACTATTTTAAAAAGAATTCCTCTTCATTTGGAGTCTTAAGTAGATATTTTTCATGGAAGTGACAAACACCTTTGAAAAGTACACATCTACACATATATGTGTTATGCCTTACTTGATATTAATAACAGCTAATATATTTGTAGCACTTTAAGGTTTGCAAAGTATTTAAGATATATTATCTCAATTGATCTTCTCAACATCCCTGGCAAAGTAGGTATCAGTCAACTGTATAAGAATGTTCAAAAGATGGATAAGCATTTAAACTACTATTCAAAGTCTAAAAAAGGAAAACATTTCCAAACTGGAGTGAAGAGTTCAGAAGAATAAATTCCATTTCAAGAAACTTTATGCAAATAAAGTTATATCTAAATAACTGAACTAATATTTATTATTCATGGGTAAATAAAGCCAATATAACTTTTTTAATTGATAATTTTACCTTACCTATTTGAGTAATATCATCCCAATTAAATTACTAAAAAATTATATAATTGAATTGGAAAAAATAATAACAAAATTCATTTGGAAGAACAAAAGGGTCAGGAACTTCCAAAAAAAAAAAATCTAAGGAAAAAAAAATATGTAAAGAAAGCAGATTTAGTAGTATTGGACCTTAAACTATAAGGTGAGAGCATTATTGAAATGTAAAATGAATAACTGATTATTTTAAATTAAAATTTCCTTGTGTAAATAAAATCCTATATAGCGCAAAGATTCTGACTTACTATAGGAGGTCCTGGATACAACTTATTCTAGGAGGTCAAGCTACAAATGAAATTCCCTCTAGCCCTTCAGAACCACAAGATAAGCCAAAAAGAAAAAAAAAAGTCTAATCTGCCAAGAAAAATTAATACTTCAGTCTAGAAGAAACACTTTCCTTCCTCCTATTTCACTAAACTGCCAACTTGTGGGTCTCAGAATTCAATATATAAATGGGGGAAAACTAGACCCTTGCAATACCAGATCCCAGAACAAAAGTTTTTTTAAAATAATGAAACAAGCATTGTTTTGTAGATACCTGAAGTTACATAAACACTTGCTAGTGTTCTATGAACTAATGCCATCAATTGTTTTTTTTTTTCATTCTGGTGGAATTGAATAAATCATTTTTCCTATTTTCAGTTTATGAAAACATTATTTCTGTTCCCGTCTACTTTATAAGTACAAGGGTCTTAACCTGGAGTCCATGAACCATCCAGTGCTTCACAAATAAACTTCAAGGAGTGGTGAGAGAAGAGCCATGAACTTGGATA
The DNA here is from genome assembly GCF_016432865.1 of Antechinus flavipes. Taxonomy (NCBI): domain Eukaryota; kingdom Metazoa; phylum Chordata; class Mammalia; order Dasyuromorphia; family Dasyuridae; genus Antechinus; species Antechinus flavipes. The sequence continues at coordinate 450,876,209 of NC_067399.1, forward strand.
GAAAAGAAATTACATCTTTTGTTTTCATGAACCTAATTTAATTTTTCCTTCAGTTATTTAAAGACATTCTGAAAAGAGCTCCATAGGCTTCACCAGACTGCCAAGGGGTCCATGGCACAAAAAAGGGTAACAATCTCCAGACTAGTTATACATTTGTACCTTAAATGTGACCAAGGACCAAAAAGCAAAAACTACTGTACTTCTGTATAGCTTCCTTAAAGTTCCTTTTGCAAATCCTTAGATGTTCTAAGAATCATTCTTCATGAAAATGAAAATTATGATACATATACATAACAGAACTGTAGTGCTTCTAAGAAATACCAAATATGAAGAATTCAGAGAAAGGAAAGGTTGATATAAACCTATGATTTGAAGCTGGATCTCACATTCACTTCCTTAATTAAACACAATCACTTCCTTAATGAAAAACTTTGATATTCCTTTAATCTATCATGGCCTCTTATAATTTCATCTTTCCCTATACCTAACCTTTCTTAAAGCCATTCTTTTGCCAATTATCCATGGTCTATTTCACTTTTCTCTCTTTCCAATTTTGATCTTATTGTTAGCCTATTCAATTTTACAATATCACCATTAAATTCTTGATAAATATCAATTCCAGAATATTCCCAACTTATACCAATTACACTCTTACATGCTGGTAAATGGAGCTAAACGGGAATCACTCACCTATGCTAACTATATATATATATTATAAATTCACGTTATCCAACTTCAATTGGATTCTCATTACAGTATGGCAATCCTTTTATTTCTCCATAATATGATTTCCTATTTCACTTCCCAAAATCTTTTATCAATATTTCTCTTCTCTCAAACCTTACAACTTTACTTTCCCTTTCCAACCAACTTTCCCACTCCCACTTATTTTACTGAGGCAACTTTAACTCAATATGACCTCTCTTCTCTCTTCTTCTGATCTCAAAACACCATGACATCCTCATCTACTATCTTCATTTCTAAAGTTCTGCAAAAATGTGGTCTTTTCTCCTTTCCAAAGCCAATCTATATATGTGCCCTTGGTTCTATTCTTTCCCTGCCTTTCCAGCACACTGCAGCCTCAATCACTTCCTTCTTCCTTGCTAATCTTCAACATCTCTACATCTCCTAATTCATTCCTCTACTAAGTAATTTCAAATAAGTCCAGGTCTCCGTCCAAAACCCTTCCTTAGACTATTAGGCTGCTGTCCTTTATCTACTATTTCTCAACCAAACTCCTAGGGGGAAAAAGTTGTCTATCATTGTCACTCTATTTCTCTACTAACTCGTTATTTAAGTCTTTTCATTCTGGTTTCTGACCACAAATTCTAAATTGCTCCCTCCAAAGTTACTAATGATATCCAAACTGCCAAATATGAAAATCTTTTCTTAATCTTTATCATTCTTGACTCCTCTGCTGCATTCATTAAGGTTGACCATCCTTTCCTCCCAGATAACACTTTTAGATAGAAAAATCTAGACAGAAAGCCTGTCTAGACTTTCACTACATTATTTTCTCCTGATTTTGCTCTTTCTAACCACTAATTCTCAGTCTCATTTGCAAGTATGTTATCCATATCACAATCCCTAAGCTTTGTTTCCCAAAGTTTTGTCCTAAGTTCACTATTTTCTACTCTCTACATTCTCTCTTGGACCTCATCAGTTCCTATGGATTTAATCATCATCTTCATCTCAATGACTCATTGTCTCTATCTGACTCTATCTCAGATACAGATAAAGAAATAGCTCCAACCTCAAGTTCACTTCCAAGCTTCAATTTCATATTACTATTTGCCAATCAAACATCTCAAATTGGATGTCTCAAGAGATATCTCAAACTTATTATGTCCAAAACAAAAGTCCTTACCCCCAAAACCAGTGCCATTTTCCAAATGTCCCTAATTTCTTTCAAAGATACCTTCTTTCTTTCCCTCAGGTGAATAACCTCTCAGCATTATTGTCCAATTCTTTACATTAATTCAAATATCTAATCAGCTACCAACAAGTCTTATACCTGACCCCTTTTCTCTACTCACAGACAGCTATCATTGCAATTGAGACTTTTATCACTTTTTCCCTAAATTACTACAATAGTATTCTAATTAGTTTACCTGCCTCAAATCACTCCTCACTTCCTTTTATTCTACACACTGCCACCACTGTTTCCCTTAAACACAGATCAGACCATGAGCCTTCACTATTCATTCAACTCCAGTGGCTCCCAATCATCTGATGTAGGACCAAATGTAAAATCCTCTGTATATGTGTAATGCTGCACAACCTTTAAGGATTGGTTTATTCATTTTATTTATGTGCCCAATGCCTAGCACAAGGCCTAGTACACAGTGGTGCTTAAATACTTGAATTGAAATGAGGCAGAGTGCATAAGTAGAATTAGTAAAACAAATAAGGACTACAAAACAAGAAAAATGGGAAAAACCAAAGTGAATCCTTTGTAGTTATAATAACCTAGACATTGTTATTGGAAAAGAATTGAGAAAATGTTTCTTCCTTTCTTTGCAGAAGTCAGGAACTAGGAGAGTAGAATACTACATAAACTGTCATACTTGGTTAATGTGGAGACTGATTTTGCTTAACTGCCTATTATAAGACCTAGCTCATTATGGGATGGGGAAAACAGGAAAAGGTAAGAATGATTCAAAATTTGTGGTAAAAAGATATCAATAAATTTAAGATTTTTTTTCCTTTAACAAAAAAAGATATCTACCTGCTGAATTAATTCTGCCGACTCATCATCTCCATTTCCCATCCCTGGATTCTTTCTGACCATGCCAGGGCCTGTCTTGGAAGGCGCCGTAGATCTCTGTGTGGAAATGGGCCTCTGTGGAGCTGAGAAAAAATTTAACTTTTAAATGGAATAATGGAAAAAAATATAACCAAACAATATCAAGGAAGAGATATGCTAGTAACCAATTCACTGATGCAGGTACTTGGTAAACCACGTCAGCCCCAGATGGAAATAAGTACAATGATCTCTATGTTAAAAGCAATTCTTTTCTTATAGCATATTCATCATTAGGATAAAGGAAGCAATCATCTTAAATTACAGCATAGGATTTACAACCTTGGAGACCTCATATAGGTGTAAAAAGTGACCATGCCACAGTCAATGGCAAGATCAGAATTTGAATACAGGCCCTTGTACTTCAAAACCAGGGCTCCTTGTTCTCAGTGGTCTTGTTCTAGACACTAGACACTCATATGTGTATGCTTTAAACAACCACTCAAATCAGAAGTAGTTTCAAAGAATTAAGCAATATTGTCCAACGGAGAGAACACTGCAACAATTCTAAAAGCATCACATAAAAGGACTGGTAACCCAGTCAAAATTCTAAATTAGCTTCTTGGTTCATAATCAGTCTCTATACATAGTAGGAGTATACTAATTTCCTACAACTAAGAATATGAAGTCTTTTTTTAAGAATCAATAGCATTTTATTTTCCCAATTAAAGATATTTCTCAATATTCCTCTTTGAAGGATTTTGAGTTTCAAATTTTTTCTCCTCACTCCCTTACCTCTCTCCTCTTCAGGATAGCAATAGGTGTATGTGTGTATATGTGTATATGTATACACATATACACACACACATCAGGATAGCAATTTGATATAATCAAGTATCATTTAAAATATTTCCATATTAATCATTTTGAGAAAAGGAAAATCAGAATAGGGGAAAACCTCCAAATAAGAAAACACAAGCCAAAATAATGGTAAAAACAGGATGCTTTGATCCACATTCAGTCTCCACAGTTCTCCCTCTGGATGAGGATGGCATTCTTTATTCAAAGTCTATTGGAATTATCTTGGAACAAGATACTGCTGAGTAAAGCTAAGTCTATCATCATAGTTGATCATCACATGATCTTGCTGTTACTGTATTCAATGTTTTCCTGCTCACTTCATTCAGCATCAGTTCATGTAAATCTTTCCAGGCTTTTCTGAAATCAGCCTGCTCATCATTTCTTACACAATAATAATATTCCATCATATACCATAACTTATTCAGCCATTCTCTAACCAATGCATCCACTCAATTTCCAGTTCCTTGCCATAAAGAGCTGTTTTACACATGTGGATCCTTTCCCCTCTTTTATGATCTCTTTGGGATACAAACCCAGTAGTGATATTGTAGCTCAAAGAATATGCAGTTTTATAGCCCTTTGAGACTACTTTCAAATTGCTCTCCAGAATGGTTGGATCAGTTCACAACTCCACCAACATTAGTAGTGCATTAGTGTCCCAGTTTTCCCATATCCCCTCCAATATTTATCATTATTTTTTCCTGTCACCTTAGCCAATTTGGTAAGTGTTGTTCTATTTGCATTTCTCTAATCCATTTATTTTTTCATATGACTACAGATGGCTTTAATTTCTTCACCTGAAAATTCTTTATTTCCTATTACCATTTATCAATTGGGAAAATGACTTATATCCTTATAAACACGACTAAGAAAAACATGAAGTCTTGAGTCTGCAAACCTGAGGATCAAAAATTGGTCCAGAATTGTACTTCACTCAGGTATAGATACCAATGAGCCCCAGCCTAAGCAACTAACTGGAATCTTAGCTATACCATCTTTTGACTGCAATACAAAGTAATACTACCAGCTCTGAATTATATCAAAAAGGACTCCTTAATAAAATAGCTATATGAAGTTCAAAGATCATTCTTTCTTTTTTATTTTATTTTATTTTTGCTGAGGCAATTGAGATTAAGTGACTTGCTCAGGATCACACAACTAGGAAGTGTTAAATGTCTGAGGCCAGATTTGAATCCAGATCCTCCTGACTTTAGGACTAGTGCTCTATCCACTGTGCCACCTAGTTGCTTTCAAAGATCATTCCAAAGCCCATGTCCATCAATAATTTCTTTCTCATTCCTTTCCAACCTTTTAATGAAGTTTTACAGTCTCATCAAATCTCCTGATTTGACTACTGCCTACTCTTGCTATCCCTGTTGATTCTCTGTGAAGGCACAAAAAGCAACAAATAAAATCAGGAACAAAAGAAAGGTAACAAGTGTCCTTTATGAATAAATAAGATTATTTGGCATAAACCATCAAAATATTGTATACAAATTCACCATTACTATCTAAGGTAACATTAAAAAAATCTCGTCTCTTCATAGCAAGACTGCTTGATCAGATCTAAAAAATAGGTGATCACTACTCCATGACATTTATACTTAAACTTAGGGCAAGAGTTAAGTAGCTGTCAAAATCCACAATAAGCAACTGTTTTTCTTTAGCTGCTTTACACTTTTATTCTTAATCTGATAAACTAGATTCTTTCCCTTCTAATTTCAAAATTACCATCTGAGAATTGGTTAAAAGGAGTAGGTTAATTTGTATAACTTCGTATTCTACCAATCATGAGCATAAAATAATTTTAAAGAACAAGAATAGCCAAAATCCTTCTTTACCAGACCATTTTATATGAAGTCCCAACTAGAGGTGAGTAGAGATGCCACAATGACAACTTCAGAGTCTTTACTATCTGCAATGGAGTTATAAACCTGAACTAACAAGACTCATTTTATAACAGAAATATCAAAGTTTAGTGAAGTATAATAACTTTGCTGCCTCAAAGCAGCACCAACAACATGTAGGCCCAGCTTTTGTTTAGGACACTACCCTTACCTGCACCACTGGTACCAAGAGGTTTTTTTGGCTTATTCAAAACTGGAGTCATGAGGGAAGGGGCTACTGCTGTTTCTTGGCCTTGTCGAGCTGCTACAGGGTCATAGTCTTTCCCATCGTAGTTTGCATCAAAAAATTTCTTGAACCATTGAACAAATTCAAAATTGTCCTGAAATTTTCCTTTCACTAATTTGTCCACAGGAATTATCTAAGGAGAAGGGGGGAAAAAAAAAAATCAAAATATTTTAGTCCAAAGTTAGAGACTACAAACTAAAAAATCCAGTACTATGGAATCCATAAAGAAAAAAAAAGTTCTAGGAAACAAGAACTGACAATAAAGCTTCCTAAAGGCAGCTAGTTTGGATTATGTTTATAAAAAGAAACAAAGACTGAAGAGAATAATAAATAAAAAATGAATATTAAATATATAATCACATATAAATCTTCATCTATTAAATTCCTACAGAATGGTCAGTATGATACTTATGATTCTTCTGGTATCTAACATTTATAGTACTCATCAGATTTAAGTAACATTTATAGAAACCCCAGCCAACCAAACCTATTACAGCAAGTCTATCTTTAACCTCTTGACTTCCAGTCCACCCTTTCTGACTCCACTGGGGTAACCAGGTAGGAAGAAAAGCATGGTTTTTCATTATCACTTAAAATGAGAACTACCAATTATCAGTCTTCTAGTGAGATAAACCACCACCAAGTCTTACCATTTGGCCAGCTACTATTATCTCCAGATCCCTAGGCATTGTTATCAGACCTGCTGTTATAAACAAAGGACCTCAGGGCCTTGTCAGCCACTGCATTACCCTCACAACTTCTAATCTGACTTTGAGCTGAATGACCATTTTTTAAAAAATGTTTTTCTCTCTCCCTCCCCACTCCAATTAGAATTGAGCACCCTGGAGAGCAGAGACAACTTTCCACTTGTATCAGGAATTTATATACTGCTGAGAACATAGTAAACATTTATTAAATGTTTACATTCCTTCATTTATACAAGAGTTAAGAGTTAACAGCACTTACAGTGTTAACAGTATTACAAAACAAACCTTTTATCATAAAAGTCAAAACCCATTAAATAAACTCAAATACAGGTTTTTTCATTAAGCTAGAATCTGATTTTTCAAAAACTGCTCGAAATATGTAATGTCTTTGCTGGAGTTCCTTAGTTTTTGCCACAAAAAGAATTTTATAGCATCTCAGAACTGAAAGGGATCTCAAAAGTCATTTAGCCCAGCACCTGCTAGAAGCATCTTCTCAATGGCATTCCTGAGTGTTCACCTAGTTTTTTCTTTAAACACCTTCAATGATAAAGAACACATTTTCTACCAAGGGCCATTTCATTGTTGGATAGCTTTAAATATTTTTAGTTCCTTCCTTATATTGAAAAAGGAATTCCCTATCTTTCATCCATTAGTCCTAGTCCTATGCCTGAGGGGTCAGGCAGAGTATCCCTATCTAAACTACTTTTTATATCTGAATGTATCAGAAATTTTAAGACCATAAACTTGTCCCCACTGAGTTTTCTTTCAATTGAGTGAACATTGTTTTTATGATATGTAATATGTAACAAAACAGAATGTGACATATCCATAATGGAGATAAATTTTTAATATACAATCATCTTTCTTCTTCCTTTCCTGGCTTCCCAATTAATTGCTATTCTATGCAGATGCTTAATTTATATTTTCTCTTACAGATGAGGACTCTGAATTTATAAAATAGATAATTTTATAAAAGGAATTATCACAAGATTCTTTAAAGATTTAGGTTAGTCCTAGCATGTTTAAAATATCCAATTTATAAAAACTAAATTAAATTTACATTCAACTTTGGAGTTATTAACTCACCCCATACTTTTTCATCTTCTCTACCTTCTGTTTCCACATGTAAACATCATCCTACTGATCCAAATCCTACCCATCCTCCAAGGTAAAATTCAAAGGAAAGCTCCTCCATGTCGTCATCCCCATTTGCCAGTCAGAAGGATTCTAATTTCTCCTCTAATCATCAACAATATTTGTACTACCCTTATTGCACTTAGCTGCAACACAGACAGAAATGTGGTATCTGTATATATGTGCTTTAACTTTCCTACTAGATAGTAAACTGCTTGAAACCTAGAATTACATTCATCATGCTACAGTTGATTAACAATAAACATTCCACTCTACTTAATGTTTGCTGAATGGACAGATTTTCTTTATAAGAGAAATATATAATCCTTGTACAAAGTCTTCAATCCTTCAAGAAGGGGTTTTTAGCCTGGAAACCAGGAACTTGGGTTTTGTTGGATTATATTTTTTTATTTTGATAATTGTACTTCAATATATATTGCTTCCCTTGTAATCCCATGTATTTTACTTTATGCATTTAATAACATTCTGAGTCCATAGATTTTACCAAACTACAATGAAATCTATGGTCTAGAGACACATCATAGTGAATTGAAGGCCAGCCTTATAATCATCCTCCTGAGACACACTAGCTTTGTAACCATAGGCAGGTCACTTAGCCTCCCTAACACTAAATTACAAACTTCCCAATATGTATTACTGGAGACGATTTCCACACAAGAATCACAGATCAGGACCATAAAAAGTAATATAACTAGCATAATCTGTTTCTGACTTACTTAAATATACTAGCAAGAAAGTAATCTGCAAAAGCACTATTTATTCTATGGAAGTTACTATTCCAAATGATCCTCCTAAGGTTCCCTGGTCTCCTTCACCTCTCAGAAAAGCAGCTATAACAGCAAGGCTGAGGAAAATAATATATACCAGCTGGGCTGCCTTTTCCAATATTTCCAGAAATAATGTTATAGCTAACTCAAGTAAAATGGGAGTCTAACAGATTTGGGGACAACCTCATAACAAAAACTTATTAATAATTTAGAATAACGTTTGTTGAATTAAACGTCTGCCAAATTTCACTTCTAGGATAAATGCTTACGATGAAATTAAGAAAGTCTTTTTGCTAATAATAATGGCTCTATAAAGCAGGAAAATTGTGAACTAGCTAAATTTTTCTACGTTTTCATGGCTAGCTTATTCCAGCTAAATCTATAAATTAATATTTGTACTAAACAGTGCTAATAAAAACAAAAAGCATACACTCAAAGGAAAGGACATGATTCCAACTTACTTTGTCAACACCCATTCTCTTAAAACCTGCTTGTAGAATCTTGAAGTTCTGAATGTATTCATGTTCCAGTTTTGCTTGAAACTTCACTTTCTTTAGAGCAATGGAACCAGGGAAAAGCATATCCATAAACTGACAATAGGCAGCACCTGAACCAAAAAAAGAATGCAGTCAGTCTCTTGAAAAAGCTTATAAAGTCTTACAAGTTGAAAGGAATCTCAGAAGTTACTGAATGGCATCTTCTCTTTAATGCAATCCCATCGCCCCACCCCCAAATAAACATTAGTTTCAACAATTGATTTTTTTTTTTTTTTTGAGCCCTTTCAATGAGGAGAGCTCACTATCTAATGATGTACCCATTTCATTTTTGGACAAAATGAAAAAGGACAGTACTTATGAGTGCCAAGTTTTTCCTTATATTCAGCTAAAATTTACCTCTGAAATGTTCACTGAAATGTCTTCATTTTCCCACTGAAGATACATAATGAAACAAAGCCCAGGAAAAGGTTTCCCTCATGCTACTGGAAAATCAAGTTTTTTTTCCCCCACAATCAGATGTGTTAACTTATTAACTACTCCCCAAGTTATTTTTCAAAGTTTACCAAGTATAATATGGGGGAAAAAATGCAAAGGAAAATGAAAGCAGATTGGTGAAGGAAATAAGTGCCAAATAGACAAATTAAAGGTTTGTTTAAAAAAAAAAAATTCCTAAGACTGAAAGAAAAAAACTATCAGAAACCATGAACTGACTTCCCACTGTTTTTACTTTTGAAAGGACAATAACACAAGGAAGATAAGAAGATTTCTGTGAGAAGGGTGACTTCTTGAGATGAGTTAGAGATCAAGAAATAAAAATAAAGAAATGTCATAATAAAAGTCACAGAAAAGAACAGCCTAATTCTAAAGTTTTCATTGCATAATAAAGAACACATCTAAGGCAATCTATTAGGCTTTGAGGAAATAATGTTGCTGGTTCAGTCATTTCAGTTGTGTCTGACTCTTTTGTGATTCTTTTTGGAGTTGTCTTGACAAAGATACTGGAGTACTTTACCATTTTCTTCTCCGGGCTCATTTTACAAATGAGGAAATTGAGGCAAACAGGATTTCTCAAAGTCATACTACTAGTAAATATGTAAAGCTAGATTTGAACTCAGAAAGATGAGTCTTGATTCCAGACTTGGAAATAACAATAATAATAATAACAGCTAACATTCAGATAGTGCACACTTTGTTCCACGGACTGTATGAAGAGCTTTACAATTATGCAAAGATGAGGCAGTTAGGTAGTGCAGTAAATAGGGTGAAATGAATAGTGCCCAGCCTAATATCAGAAAGATCTGAGTTCAAATCTACCCTCAAACACTTACTAGTCTACAATTCTGAGAAAATCATTTAAGCTCTATTTGCCTGTTTTCCTTAACTGTAAAATGGGGCTAGTAATAGCATTTACCTCCCAGGGTTATTGTGAAGTTCAAATGGCTGAGCATCACCTCATCTGATCCTCTCAACAATTTTGGGAAGTAGGTGTCATTATTATCCTCATTTTACAGTTAAGGAAACTGATGTGAAATGACTTGCCCAGAGTCACAGAGCTAGCTACATATCTGAAGTAGAAATTAGATCGATGTCATCCTGACTCCAGATCCAGGCTCTATGTACTGTTCTACTTAGCTTCCCCTCTAAATGAATATCTCAAAATTTAAATCAAGAATTCTAAATTTACTGTCCAGAGAGTAAAGTCAGTGATTTTTCTTCTGTTCAAAAACAGTGAGATGCAATGAAACAAACCAGAATGGAAGGCAAGTAAAGGAATAATCATTTATATAGTGCCTACTAAGTTATATAGTGCCTACTAAATAAGTTCCAGGCATTTTGCTAATAAGCATTTCATAAACATTAATCTCATTTGATCTTCACAACAACTCTGGGAAGTAGGTGCTTATTATTATTCCCATTTTGCATTTGAGGAAACTAAAGCAAAAGGAAGCTAAATGACTTGCCCAGAGCCACATATCCAGTAAGTGCCTGAGAGCAAATCTGAGCCAGGTCTTCCTGACTCCAGGCCCAATACCATATTCCCTGCTTCACCTAGCTGCCTCTGAAAATACTTAGTGAGCAAGCATCTATCATATGCAAAGTACTTGAGAATCTAAGAACATAAAAGGAGAGGTCAAAAGAAAAACATCACATTTCTGAACTATCAAAATTATAATGTATCAGTACAAATATACAAAGAGAACATAAACTGAAAAAATTAAAGCAGCAAGGCACTTATAAATGACAACATAATATTCTCAAATACATCTCAGTTATTAAATTACTTTTTCATATCTATGTACAGATAGTATGTATAAATTAATTCATGGTCCAAGTATATACTACAAAACATATGAAATTAAAATAACCAACAAATCATATTATAAGCTTTCAGAAAACAACTGCTTAAAGAGTCAGAAGGTAAAATATTAATCACAGAAATCATCTAGTCTAATATTCTGAAAAAAAAACTCAAAGCCCTAAATTGCATACCACTTTAAATGGAAAAGCCAGGAATACAACTCAGATCTCCAGCACAATATATTTTCTGATGGTACCAGTGGATCCCAAGTTGTTCAATATGAGGAATCTTAATTAACTTTATAAAAATTTCTCAACTATCTTAACAGTAGCTATAATTATATTAATTATATGTTGATTGAGAAAATACATAATAAAACATTATAGATTCAACAATACTTTGTGTGTAATTTTATAATAGTATTTGTTCATATCAAAGATATTAATACATACAAATGTGTGACAATTATTCAATCTACAAAATGACAAGGTTATACAGATAGCTACACAATCCCATTCAGATAACTGCACTGTCAACAGGTTGGAAACCACTGAACTAACCCACACTATTTAAGCCTTATGAAGAGGAACTGAAACTTGAGCTGGTCCTTAAAGGATCAACAGAATTTAGACAAAAAAAATAAAAACTTGAGCAAAGACATCACAGTAATAATAAGCACTATATCCAGAGAGATCTACCTAAATAAAGTATGACTTCCTGTTGTTGTTTAACAAAGTATGGTAAAGTCATGTTATGGAGAGGCTTGAAAGCTAAACAAATGAATTTGGCCTTGATGAAGTTGGTATTCAAGTCACTATAGATTCATGAAGAGTACATGATGAGAGAAATATTTTAAGAAAACTTTTAATACTCTTTAATAAGGTTTCTAGCCTGGGAAACAGAAAAAAAGGAGGAAGAGTAAATTAGGGGAGAAGATGCTATTAAGATTTTGCTATATTTAATTTATGATGAAGAAGTGGGGCAGCCACACAGAATGGAAATAGAAAAAACAAATTAAAAGTTGAAAATACTCGTGATACTCCCCCCTCCAAAAAAAACAAAAATCAAAAGAAAACAAAAAATGTGGGGTTCTCTTCTTTTTTATAACATGAAGATTCTCTCTGGGAACAGGTTTCTTGGGGAGGTAGTCCTAGTATCAGTTCAGATCAATAATCACCCCAAATGTAGCCAGGGATTAAAGTACAGTCTTTCATCGTCTCTTCCAAAATCTTATCTCTTTCACTTGGGTCTTGGCTAGTTTTCTGGAGGCCTTCTCTCTCCTTGGTTCCAAGAGCTCTTGCTGCTAGTCCTTTGCCTCTGCTCCCTTCACCTCCAGCCAGCACAAAGGTGGAAGACTGAATGAATCTGTCTTGCCTCTGAGAGAGGACTTCTCTCTGAACTGACCCTGAGAGTGGCTCACTGAAGCTCTATTTATGCTGGGTGTAAAAGGTTGACTCCTCCTCCTAGGGAGGGATTAAGGAAGGTGTGAATTCACAAAGTTAACTTTGTAATCTCCCATACTTGTGAACTCCAAAGAGTACTTAAATACTTCTTGCGTGTAAGTGCTCTCTAAAGGTGTGAACACAAGTATTGTATCAATTCCACTGAGTTAACACTAGGATTCTTAACATCTCCCTTGAGTTATCACCTTGCTTCAAGTTGAATTAATACTAGGATTCTAACAAAAAAATAAGATCCAAATTTTGTCATTTCATTACCATGTATGGGGATTCCCAATATGGCAGTTTCTTCCATCAAGGCAGATCTGTAACTTATGATTTAAAGAACTGCACTAAGAGATTAAATTGCTTGTCCTTGGTCACATAACATCAGTAGTAGTCCCTGAATCCTTAGAAGATCACACAGCCTTTGAACTATTAATAATGCAATAAGAACAAAAAGAGAATGAATACATGAATAAAAATAAAGTTGAGTTTTCTTCTGAAATTAGCAGGTGAGACCAGAGGCCTCAGATCTGCCTAGAGATAACAGCACTTTCCTCCATGATACATGATTGTGAAGTAAACCAGATTTTGCTCCTTATCATTTGGAAAAGAGCTAGAAATTTTCCAGAATCATCAAACTTAAGAGCAGAGAGTAGAAAGGTTTAGTGGAGTTGGAAAAGCACATCTATAAAAAGCAACTAGAATTCAACACCTAAAATTTGATGCCAGATAGATATTTGTGATTTTGTACCCAATTACTTTTTAACCTTGCACACATGCGCACACACGCGCACAGACACGAGAGATACACACATATCTATATCTACATCTATACACACACACAAATGTACACATATGCAGAGACATACAGATATACACATACCTGTAAACATAACACACATATACATGAGATATATTAAGTTTAGAATAAAGCAAATAAGTAAAACTTGGTCTCAGAAATCAATTTACTACCTATCCTTTACTCTTCAAATTCCTCATAAAAATCCATTTCAATAACAGGATTCTCTAATGCCCTTCTCCAAAATATCACTCATGGAAAGCTGTGGAATGTTAATAATGAATACTAAATCGGTCAACTATGTTACCACAAACTTATCCCCCTTTCCCTCTTCATTATCTTACCTGGTTAGAAAAAATGAGTAAAAGCTATATACGTTCATTGGTGTTTTCAAAGAGGCAACCAACCAGAGGTGAATTTACTTTTGAGTGCTGTCAACACTGGAATGCTTAACTCACCAAGAAAAACCACAAAAGGCTACTTGCCATTCATATGTTTTTCTTTTCCACAAAGCAAACTACACCTAGTACTAATAGCTTTTATTTAGGGGAAGGATCTAGTTTCTTTGAATTTATACTTATCTTTGAAATGTTAAAGATATATGGCTATGATCCAACAATGAAATCACTTAAGCACTAAGAAAGCATTTAATTCATAACTTTTCCCTATTATTTCATTTATGCCTATTTATATGCAATCTACCAGCTCTTTATTTCGGGAAAACACTGTCTTTCACTCCTATATGATACCATTCTGATATCAGGGATCTAATTGTCTAGAAATTACAATAAAACACAACAAAACTTCCTAAGTATTTCAAAATGGAATGCTACATGAAGCATTCAGAAAGAAAAATGACTATTTATAAATTAAAATCTGTTTATAAACTTGAATTGAATGCATAAGTACGAACACTTTGAATTGAAAGAAAATTTCTATTTTAAACATGGTTAAAGGAGTGTTAGAATTATTAGCAATTTTATATATTTTAAAGATCTAAGATGCACTCCTACCAAGGACAAGAAGGACAAACCCAGTCTCCAAAAAACAAAACAAAAGAAAAAATGCCTAATATCATTGAAAATTCAACAATTATGAGAATTAATGAGAGCAAGGATTAGTTTTTTTATTCTATAAAGGAGGCAGAGACCCAATGCAAAAAAAAAAAAAAAAAAAAAAAAAAAAAACGCCAATAGCCTACAGCCAACAGATAGCCAGGGGCAGAAACCAAGCTAGAATCTAGGACTTCAAATTCCTGAAGTCCAGTATTCTATTTATTATACTACTGCTATATACTATAAATGTCACTACCAAAAATCAGCTCACAATAAAGTTTTATATATATCATTTTCAATTTGCAAAGCTTTTTAACAAAATTAAAGTTATACAATTTCTACAATATTTCAGCTCTTTGTTTCAATAAATATTTAAACAAGGGTGTTATAGAAATATAAAGTACCCATATGTACAAACATATGGCACAATATGGCATACATATACATATAGCATAACACGTGGAGTAAAAAAAACCTGGGTTCAAATTTCCACCTGAGACACTTAGGAGGTTTGCTCTGTAACTCTGGGCAAGCTACTCAATCTCTCTAGGCTTCAGGTTTTGTCATCTATAAAGTGAGAGAACTGTATTCAATTGCTCTTAAAGACTTCTCAACGCTGGAAAACTGGGACACTGATGCATTGTTGGTGGAGTTGTGAACGAATCCAACCATTCTGGAGAGCAATCTGGAATTATGCCCAAAAAGTTATCAAATTGTGCATACCCTTTGATCCAGCAGTGTTTCTATTGGGCTTATATCCCAAAGAGATACTAAATAAGGGAAAGGGACCTGTATGTGCCAAAATGTTTGTAGCAGCCCTGTTTGTAGTGACTAGAAACTGGAAAATGAATGAATGCCCATCCATTGGAGAATGGCTGGGTAAATTGTGGTATATGAATGTTATGGAATATTATTGTTCTGTAAGAAATGATCAGCAGGATGAATACAGAGAGGACTGGCAAGACTTACATGAACTGATGCTAAGTGAAATGAGCAGAATCAGGAGATCATTATACACTTCGACAACGATATTGTGTGAGGACATATTTTGATGGAAGTGGATTTCTTTGACAAAGAGACCTGAGTTTCAATTGATAAATGACGGACAGAAGCAGCTACACCCAAAGAAAGAACACTGGGAAACGAATGTGAACTATCTGCATTTTTGTTTTTCTTCCCGGGTTATTTTTACCTTCTGAATCCAATTCTCCCTGTGCAACAAGAGAACTGTTCGGTTCTGCAAACATATATTGTATCTAGGATATACTGCAACATATTTAACATATATAGGACTGCTTGCCATCTAGGGGAGGGGGTGAAGGGAGGGAGGGGAAAAAAATCGGAACAGAAGTGAGTGCAAGGGATAATGTTGTAAAAAAAAATTACCCTGGCATGGATTTTGTCAATATAAAGTAATTATTAAATAAAATTTAAAAAAAAAAAAAAAAAGAGATCTAACTCAGTTTCAATTGATCAATGATGGACAGAAGCAGCTACACCCAAAGAAAGAACACTGGGAAATGAATGTAAACTATTTGCATTTTTGTTTTTCTTCCCGGGTTATTTTTACCTTCTGAATCCAATTCTCCTGTGCAACAAGAGAACTGTTCGGTTCTGCAAACATATATTGTATCTAGGATATACTGCAACATATTTAACATATATAGGACTGCTTGCCATCTAGGGGAGGGGGTGAAGGGAGGGAGGGGAAAAAAATCGGAACAGAAGTGAGTGCAAGGGATAATGTTGTAAAAAAATTACCCTGGCATGGGTTCTGTCAATAAAAAGTTATTATTTAGACTTCTCTACTTGTCTTCTAGGGGAAGAAGTGGGAGGAAGAGAGGAAAAAAAAATTTGGAACACAAGGTTTTGCAAGGGTGAATGTTGAAAATTATCTATGCATGTCTTATGAAAATAAAAAGCTTTAATTAAAAAAATAAATAAATAAAGACTTCCTCTAGCTCCAAATCTATGATCCTATGTAACAGGGCTAGTTTTAAGTAGCCTTGGTTAAGGGGAAAAAAAAACTTTGATTCTAAAAGGCCTGAACTCTAGCTATTTAATTGTTTCTTGGGGTTGAAGAAGTGTGGAATAGAAGAGATGGCACAATGGATAAAGCACCAAGTTTGGAGCCAAAAAATCCAAATTCAGTCTGAGATCCTGGCAGGTCACCTAATCCTGTCTGCCTCAGTTTCCTCATCTGTAAAAGGAGTTGAAGAATGAAATAACAAATAACAAACTCCTTCAGTATCTCTGCCAAGAGACCCCCAAAGAGATCCACAAGGAGTCAGAAACAACTGAAATAACTGAACAACTAGGATTGGAGATCCATCTCTTAAAGGATTCTTACAGGGAATAGGAGGAGGTCTAATTATCTTCAAAGTCCCTTCCAATACCATGAATAGAAAGAATGACTTTAGTTCTTCATCTGTAAAACTTGAAATCAAACTTTAAAAGAATAGTAATAGGATCAACTAATGAAAATTGAACAAGTGCTACAGACAAGTGGTTACAAATGTATTGCCTTCAAAAAAAATTTTCAATATGAGAATATTTTCAAAACAGTTAATAAAGCCCTAATAGATAAGCAGTTAAAGATTATTATTAACTTTCAAAAGAACTGCAAATTTTGATATACGATCGTATTATGCTGAAAATTGTGCCAAATCACTAATAAGAGACAAATCAAAAACCAACTCTGAGATTTCATTGTACAACTAGAAAAATTGATAAAAATACAAAAATAGTCAATATTGGAGGGGCTTTAGAAATACAGAAGAACTGTGAATTGAACCATTCTTGAAAACACTTTGGGATTATGTTTTTAAAAGTGTACTTATCCTTTGATCCAAAGATTCCACTGCTAGACAAAAAACAATCCCATTTATAGCAAACAACTCATATCAGATTTTTTTCCTTTGGAAGTAAATAATAGAAAACAAGCAGATTCTCATCAAGTGGCAGATACTAAAGAAATTGTGTACATGGATATAGAGGCACCTAGGTGGTATAGTGGACAAAGAATGGTGGAATCAGGAAGCCTCAGATACTTGCTAATTTTGTGACCCTACAAGTCATTTACCTTCTGTCTACCTCAATTTCCTAATCTGTAAAATGTAAGTAATAAAAGCATCTATCTGGCAGAGTTATTGTGAAGATCAAATGAAGTAACATATAAAAAAAGCCCTTTGCAATCTTTATAGCACTACATAAATACTAGTGATAATGATGAAGTAATGAAATATTACTACTTCATAAGAAACAAAGACTATGAAGAATACAAGGTGGCATATGAAAACTCAAAGAACTAAGACCAAATAGAGTAAGTACAACCAGGAAAACAATATTAACAATGACCAAAATAACACAAACCTATTTGATGCAAACAAATTAACTGAATGCTGTAATTATATAAGTTTAACCCTGAAAAAGAGCTAAGAAAATCTTCATTATAAAAAAACTACAGCAATAAGATACTCTATATATAAGATATGATCAACATATTTTTCTCTTTCTTTTTTAATCCTTGTAACAAGAAATAGATTGCTAGGTAAGGGAAAAGGGAGAAACATGTTCTGAAAATAAGGTGATAGAAAAACAGAAAACATCAACTTTAAAAACAGAATTAAAGGGAGTTACATATTTGAAAAGACAGTCCCTGCTCATGACTTGGCCCTAACAATATAACAAAAATGGACAAAAAATTAAATAATGACTACAGTGTATTAAGAAGAATATAGCTAGGGAAAAATTTCTCAAAAATTCATAGTGGGAAGCTTTGAAGAAACACAAAGTCTAAAGATGAAACTGCTGTTCTAGCTCTGAAAGCCAAAAAGAGGAATTACTTGTTTATAGGAATAGCACCCAAGGGATAACTGAAGTGAAGTTACAAATCTGATGTATATTTGTAACAAACTTAAGAAATAAGAACTAATGTTTTCTAAGAATATTAATTAGGTATACAGGTATATGGACTGACCATAATTCCTACTATCTCAATTTTTCCATAATAAGCAGGGTAAGTTGTGTCAGTTTGCAACATACTAGGTAATTCATTGCACAGCACCAACAAGAAGAAACGCATAATACATCAAATCTTATTAAATGTGTAAATAATCTTGACTAAAAACAAACTGTGGTTCTAGAAGGCATGTAATCTAGTATCTCCCTAGGTTTAAAGATCTAATGTAATATAGTAAAGTGAACTAACCTTCAAATTTAAGGACATTAGACTATTTAAACCAAACTGAGAAGTTTAAAGGGATTAAAGAGAATGAGGAGTTTGCTATCCCACTCCATATCATAAAAGAAAAATAATGAAAAAAAAAAAAAGATACATTTGTATTTCACATGCATTAGAGACTTAACTATTATGACACTGACAATTTCTATACCACTAACAGGACTAAACTCAAACTTCCAAAAAATTATTAAAACCATTTGTATGCTTAAGTGAGATTCTGGATAATGTCCATGAAACTCCTTTAACCAAAAAAGGGAAAAATCTAAACTTCAGGGTTTCAATTAATGTAAAACTAGAATAGTAGCACAATCAGCCAATTTTAAATAAAATAAATTGAAAAAATTGAAAATGACTTAGTTTTTTTGGGAAGTTAAATAGCATATAATCTTAGAATCTCATCATTCTAGTCTTTGGGGGAATGTACAAACATTACCAAAACTGAGACTATGTAAGAAGACAAATTTAAGAGCTTAGGAATGAAGAGTACTAACAGAAGTACAGGAAAAATCACAGAATCACAGTTTTACATTTGGGAAGTACTTGTTACAAGATATTAACAATCAATGGATTCAAGTCCTATGGAAAAATGTTCTAAATCACTATGGATTAGAGAAATGCAAATTAAGACAACTCTGAGGTAACACCTCACTTTTCAGATTGACTAAGATGACAGAAAAAGATAACAACAACCGTTATAGGGGAAATAGGAAAATTGGAACATTAATACAATATTGGTGGAATTGTGAACTGAATCAGAATAACGATTTGAAATTATGCTCAAAGGTCAAACCTTTAATCTAGCAGTGTCTCTACTGCATCTGTATCCCAAAGGGATCATAAAACAGGGGAAAGAATCCAAATGTACGAAAATGTTTGTGGCAGCCTTTTGTAGTGGCAAGAAAATGGAAATTGAGCGGATGCTCATCAGTTAGGAAATGGCTGAATAAGTTATGTTATATGAAAAGGAATGGAATATTGTTATTCTATAAGAAATAATGAGTAGGTTGATTTCAGAAAAGTCTTACATGAACTGATGTTAATTTATGTGAAAAGAATCAAGAGAACATTGTATACAGTAACAAGATTATGTGATGATCAACTGTGATGGGACTTGGTTCTTTTCAAGAACAAGGGTAAGGCAATTTCAATAGACTCTAAAGGGAAAACAATGGAGACTAAATGTGGATTATAGCATAGTAAATTTTCACCTTTTTTGTGGTTGTTTGCTTAGTTTTATTTTTCCTCGTGTTTTTTCCCTTTTGATCTGATTTTTCTTTCACAGCATGACAAATATGGAAATATGTTTAGAAGAGCTGTACATGTTTAATCTATTTCAAACTACTTGCTGCCTTGGGGAAAAGGGACAGGGGAGAAAGGCAGAAAATTTGAAACAAATTTTTGCAACAGTGAATGCTGAAAACTATCTTTGTATATATTTGGAAAAACAAAATAAAAAAGAAACGAGCAGGCTGATTTCAGAAAAGCCTGGAATGACCTACATGAACTAATGCTGAACATTGTACATAGTAACAACAAGATTATGTGATCAACTGTGATGGAATTGGCTCTTCTCAACAATTCACTGACTCAAAGCAATTCCAATAAATTTAGGATGGAAAATGTTCATCACTTCCAGAGAGAAAACTATAGACTTGAATATTGACTGAAGCATAGTAGTTTTAATTTTTTCTTTCTTTCTCATGGTTTTTCCCCCTTTTGATCTGATTTTTCTTACACAACAAGACAAGTATGGAAATATCTTTAAAAGGCTGCACATATTTAACTTATATTGGATTGTGTGAAGTCTTGGAGAGAATGGAAGAGAGGGAGAGAGAAAAATTTGAAACAGTTTTACAAAAATGAATGTTGAAAACTATCTTTACATTTATTTGGAAAATTTAAATACAACTAAAAAAAAAAACATGCGATGGAGATAACAGCAAAAAAAAAAAAAAAAAAAAAACTTTATTGTATGTTGAATTTCAGAGACAAATACCAAAGTGAGATACTTGCTCCAAACTAATTAATTTAAAATTTGTTCATGAACAAATCAGCTCCAATAGAACAGTAATGAATTGAACCAGCTACACCCAGCAAAAGAATTCAGGGAAATGAGTGTGAACCATAGAATTCCCAATCCCTCTATTTTTGTCTGCAGCATTTTTGATTTCCTTCACAGGTTAATTGTACACTATTTCAAAATCCCATTCTTTTTGTGCACCAAGATAACTGTATGGACATGTATACATATACTGTATTTAACATATATTGGTCTACCTGTCATCTGGGGGAGGTGGTGAGGGGAAGGAGAGGAAAAAGTGGAATACAAGGTTTTGCAACTGTCAATGCCGAAAAATCACCCATGCATGTATCCTGAAAATAAAAAGCTATAATGAAAAATAAAATTTGTTTATGGTCTATGAAATTGTTCTATTAACGTCTCTTACCTGAACATAAGTGTTCAATCTTTGTCAAGGTCAACTGCAGAGATTCATTGATCCAGGCCAGCATATCATGTCGACTCAAATTATCACTAGTTACTGAAGTTGAATACACGTTAACTGCCATCTTCTACATTATGGGGAGGAAAAAAGAAAAAGTTTCACAATATGGTAAATATACTAGTGAGAAAATTTGCTGGAAAATCCTCTACAATGTGGCTTGTACACAATTAGGATTGACAAACAATTCAATTGAGACATCTCTAATTGGGTTCCAATGAACATTTGGCTTTGTATTACTTCTTAAAGGTCTAAACAGAAAATCTAGATTTTAACTACCCATGT
The DNA here is from genome assembly GCF_016432865.1 of Antechinus flavipes. NCBI lineage: Eukaryota > Metazoa > Chordata > Mammalia > Dasyuromorphia > Dasyuridae > Antechinus > Antechinus flavipes. The sequence goes on from NC_067399.1 coordinate 450,897,699, forward strand.
AGAGCTAGTATCTAGAATAAGAATCATAGCCTATCATACTTAGAGGTGTTGTATAATACAACTCCTTTATTTTACAAATGAAGAAACTGAAACCCAAAAAGAAAAAGTAATTTGCTCAAATTCACACAAGTAATAGGTGGCAAAGCTAGAATTTGAACCCAGGTGTTCTGACACCAAATATAGCTAGATTTCCACTCTACTGTTCTGCCCTAAGTTGCTTTTCATAACCTGAAATGAATCACATGAGGCCAATAAATTTGAAGGAGCTACATTTTGATGTGGTCAATTTAAAACTCTAAACTTGCAACAGACAATGAAGAAAACGGTGGTTAACGGCTTCATGAACTGAAACTGACCTAAAAGAATAACATTTTCTATTCAAAAAGTAACAAACTAAAAAAAGTCATCCCCCCCAAAACTGGAAAAGGACCTATTTGTTCAAAAACATTTATAGCAACTCTTTTTATAATAGTTCCGTAATAGACAGGAATTGTAAATTGGATGGATGGATGCAAATCAGTTGGGGAATAGCTAAAGAAGCCTGTGGTGTATGATTGTAATGGAATAATTATTATGTGATAAGAATTGAAAAGCAGGCTGATTTCAGAAAAACCTAGAAATACTTAGATGCTGAGTGAAGTAAGCAAAACCAAGTGAATACCATATTATATAAACATTGTTCACTAATAGCAATACTGCTCCAAGAAAAACTGTGAATAACTGAGTTATTCTCAGCAACAAAATGATCCAAGACAATCCCAAAGGCCTAAAGATGAAGCATATTATCAGAGAAAGAACTTGATAATGACTAACTACAGACTGAAGAATGCAATTTTTCACTATTTTTTTTTCTTTTATTTAAGACTTGTATTAAATAACTAATATGGAAATATTTTATGTAATTGAATATGTATAACCTATATCTAGCCTGTCAGGGATGGGGGAGGGAAGGAAGGAAGGAGGCAGGGATAGAATATGAAACTCAAAACTTTAAATAAAAATGTTAAATAATTGGGAGGAAAAAAAGAAAATGTCACACTTCATAACTATGAAAAATCTAATGCTATCTATCCAACTAAGGACCCAAAATACTAAGAGCATAATGAGATTATCTAGAGTAAATATCACCAACATGAATATTTATCGAGCACTAAACCAAAGTTCTATGTATTATATGGTAAAGAAGTAACCCTAGGTTTTGTAGGTTACATTAGGTTATATCATTGCAACTAAGTTATCCAGTTGAATCATGTTGGAAAGGCCTCATATCTAGTTTTTGGAATAGAATGCCTGAGCTTTCTGAATATGTGCCTAAAAAAGTACCAAAAAGAGGGGTAGGTAGGTGGTGCAGGGAATAGAGCATCAGCCCTGAAGTCAGGAGGACCGGAATTCAAATCTGGTCTCAGACATTTAACACTTTCTAGCTGTGTGACTCTGGGCAAGTCATTTAACCCCAATTGCCCGAGCAAAAACAAAAACAAAAAGAAGTACCAAAAAGGTTTACCACCAATAAGGTAACCAAACAGTATGTGTGGGTAAGTTAATTAGGAATTAGTCACTCAACAATCACCACAGAGATGTCGATTATAAACAATAACAGAATCTGAAACATCAATTTCTGAAAATAAATTATTTAGGAAGCAATTTGGAGTTAAAATGCCTGGATTTAATCTTACCTTAGTTACTTAATAACCACACGAGCACAGGAAGCAAACTCATTCACTCTCTTCAGAACCTCACTTTCCTTATCTGTAAAAACAGACTTTACTCTACCTTATACTTATACTACCTGCCTTTCTGGGTATCCTTGAGGGAAGGTTTTTTCTACTTTCCCACATACTAGATATGTTACTAATTTATTATTCTGAATTTCTTTTAACTGTTAGTACCATAATAAAAAGTCTTTTTCCTCCTCAGTAATGCAAGTTGTCATTCCATGAAAAAACTAATCAACAAAGAAACAATTTAGATAAAGAGTAGAAATGTGAGGAAAAAGCTGTGAATATCTAAAACATGTCACTCATAGCACTTCCTATTGCTTTTTTACATTTACCATCTCCCAATTCATATCAGACTTATCTATGCCCACATCTGATCACCCTTGATCTACAAGTCTCTTAAAAGCAAGAACTAGGTCTTATTTGTCTCTATTTCTAATTCAAGATCTAGAATATAGCATAAAGCTCATAGAAGGCACTTAGCAAGGGTTTACCTAATGCTGAACTCAGAAAAGAAAATCCCATATCTTGGCTTACAATGTCAAATCTGAACAAAAGTCCTAATATATCTCAACAAATGTTTAAATAGGAATCAAATATTACCAAATATATAACAACATGGAGCACAGTTCATAGCTTTGTGAGCAGACATAAAAGAAAGAGAAGTCGCAGGCTCTACCCTGGAGAAGGATATTCTTATTTATATAGCTCAAATGTGCAACATGTGATTCATAATATGTATCATGCAAGCTTAAAATCTAAGCAGATGGAATCCTTGTCATATGTATTCTGTCCAATATGCAACTGAGTATATTTTATTCTTCCACTTTCAAATCCAAATTTCATTAATAGTAGATTAATAATTAAGTCACCTACAGTACAGAATAGATAGCCAATAAATGACTATTATATTCCCCTGTGTATACAAATTCAATAAACATTCAAGGATGGATGGATGACCTGGATTTCTGCCCTACCTCTGCCAGCTATAAGACTTTGTCATTTCTATGAGATTCATTTTCTTTATCTGTAAAGCAGGGTAATTTCCCCAAAAGTGACAGGTAGTTTAAATATCAATATCCTTATTTTACAATAGAAATGTACAATAGAATGGATACTTTAGCTTAGGGAAAACAGGTTTAAAGTTCGATTTTGTCATCTTTGGGACCCTGAGCAAGTTATTTTACACCTCTCTGGATCTCAGTTTGTTCATCTGTAAAATGAAAGAGGTCAAGATTAAATTATTTTGAAGTTCTAAATCTATAAGCTTATCAATAACCTTGTGAGTAATATTATCCCTACTTTATAAAATGGGAAACAGAACCTCAGAGATGTTAAATGCCATTTGTACAGGGTCACAGCAATTAAAGGTTTTAAGAGTAAATAAAACTTGAAACTAGCTCTTTTGACTTCAAGATTAGTAATCTTTCCCCCTATATCATGTTTACTTATACTACCTACTACAGAAGATAATCATAAAAGTCAAATGGCATAACTATGAAAAGGCTTCCTTACCTCTAATATGTAGTATAGCTATTAGGACCTAGTTACGCAAATCCACATTCTGTCTAATATATAATTCCAATCTTTTGTCCTCTCTGGGACCAACCCTATCTGGCTCCTACAGAGCACTAGTTCAACCTATCACATGACTTCTTTACCCCGGACCTTTATCCCAAGTCTCAAATCTACCATGCAGCTGAAAAAAGTGACAATATAGAGTCAAGGCATTTGGGGCAAATAATATCTGATTTTCACCACCTGTGTCACCTTGGTCAAGTCCCTGATACTCCCTGGGTTCCATTTTTCTCATCTGCAAAATGAAATGGCTGGATTACCAGGAGCTGTTAATTTTATGTGTGCCATGGACCCCTCTGACAGTCTGATGAAATCAGACTATGGAATCTTTCTCAGAATGTTTTTAAATACATAAAATAAATAATCTCAGTAATCCTTTACCAAGAAAACCAGTTAGCTTCAAACATCTAACAATGGCTCACCCTCTATGCTCTTTCTCCCCCCTCCCTTCTCTGCCTCTCTTTCTTGTTCCTCCCTCCCTTCAAACAAGGATACCAGGGAGCCTAGATCTGTAAACTAAATCATCTCTTAAGATCACATATGACCATCAGTACAGGCCCTCCAACCACAAGTAATTCCAACCATTTAGCTTCCTGGGTTGTTCCCTGCCCACTCAAATCTAGCACAATAAAACAGGATCATGTCTCCTGCTTCCTGTTCCTGAATTAACTTCTAGTAGTGACTCCCCTATCAGAGCAAGAAAACTCCCTTTCACCAGGACAACAGCCTATCATCTCTTAGATAAGAAATTGGGACTGCAAACTCAAATTAGCAACAATACAGAGTTAAGCAAAAATGTTAATTAATAGCTCAGTGTCCAGGTCAAAGGTAGTAATAGTCCCCCTGTACAATGCCCTGGTAAGATCATATATGAAGTTTTGTGTTCAAAATTCACGCATCACGTTTTGAAAATACTGATAAGCTAAGAGAATACTGAAAAGGGTGGTGATGGATCATGAGTTCATGCCAAGAGACTCAACTGCAGGAAATATGGATGTTTGGTCTGAAGGAGAGAACACTAGAGGAAGCCACAATAATTGTCTATGAGTCTAAAAGGTTGCAAGTTTGGTCCCACTGGGCAGAATTAGGTAGAATCATCGATAAATTGCTGAGGCAGATTCAGAATTCATACGTGAAAAAACTTCCCAAAATTAAAACTATTTAAAAGTGGAATAGACTACCTTCTAAGGTGACGGGTTCTCCCTCACCAACTGTCAAAGTTGGTCTACCTCATCAGATATGTAACAGAGAATAAGCTTGACGAGGTAAGGCCTCAGAATTCATTCCAACGCAGATATTCTATAATCCTAATTCCAATCATGTGAGCTACCAGGAGTATTCCCTACCATCCTACATAGAATATCTCATCAACTCATGTGAACTACTGCTAAACTACAGAAATTTCCTAAAGGGAAAATCCCTTCCCGGATTCCCCTCCCATCCTTCCCCGCCATTTCCCCATCTCGAAAAGCCATTCTATCCCGGCTACTAGCACCCACTCCACTTCTACTCAACCCATCCCAGCCCCCTACCCCCAATACATATTTCAACTCTCCTTTCCTTCGAAAATGCCCCCTCTTAACTTCCCTCTCACTCCTCAGTGACCCCAACTTCCGGCCAAAGGATCTTCCTCACCTTCATGCCCTCCCCATCCACGCTCCCCGCATAGACACCCCTGCGCACGCGCACTCATGGGTCACGGCCCGACCCCTCCCCCACTTCCCTCTTCACAGGCTCCTCCGGCGGAGCCGCCCGGAACCCCCACAGGCCGCAGCTCCCGCCTTCTCCGGCTCCCGCTCCGCAACCCAGACACCCACCCTTCTTGGCTTCCGCCGCTGGGTCCAGACCGCGCCCCCGTCCCAAGTTCCCGTCACCCACTCCTCACCGGCTTCTCGAGACGCCGCGTCTCCTCTCTCGCCGGCACCCCAGTTCTGTCTAGGTCTTGTTCAAACCGCCCGACCCCGCCCGCGCGATGACCTTATACGCACCCCTCCTTCCCCGACGCCGCGACGTAATGGTGCGTCATCCCGCCCGGCCGGCTTCTGGGAAAGGAAGGAAGCAAAAAAAGGACACCGAGTGGGGCGGAGTCTCAGGCTTCTCCAAACCGAAGCAAAGGCGCAGGGGCGGGAACAAGGCTGGGGCTGTGAGGACACGTGGCCCATGGCATCCAATGAGATCCAGACTTCGGTGAAATCGTGGACCTGCCCAGAATTCTCACCCTGAAGCACAAGGTGTGGTCTTGATAGGGATTCAAAGGCTTAAAGAATTGTCTTAAAACAGACACTCAGAAGCTCATTGCTAGGAGGGTGCTTGAATATCAAATTCAACAACTGTTAATATATTGATGTAACTTAATAGAGGGGCAGCTGGATGACGCAGTGGGTAGGGTGCAAGGCCTGAAGGAAGACCTGCTACTAATCTAATCTTGCTCTAGGATCCAGGCAAGTCAACTTGTTTGCCTCAGTTTCCTCCTCCGTAAAATCAGCTATTTTAACGCATGAACTAGTAAAACGACAGTCAGGTGATTTGATTAGAAATCAATAAATCAACAAATTCTCCTGCTAGGTATCATAATACAAAACCAAAAGTTAAAATAATGCCGGTCTTCAAGGATCTTACACTCTCTAGAACATCACCAAATATATACAAAATAAATGCAAGCTAACTTTGGTAGAGTAAGGCCTCTTACACAATTAAGATTAAGCTAGTCTTGAAAGAAAACTAGAGCTTCTAAGCGGAGATGAGGAGGAGATAGGGCATCTTGCCTGAACTGTAAGAAACCGTCTAGTACAGCCACATCTTTTTACGATGTACAAAAGAGCGACCCAGTGGTCTCATAGGCAGGAACCAGAAGATCACTTCTTTAACTCCACCTCCACAACAGCGTCAAGGAGAAAGAATGAGCCTTTTTTTTCTGGACCTTTGAGGCTATGGCGGTCATTAAGGTGGATGTCAATATCTTATACATTTGTTTGCTTTCTCAAAGTAGAGGAGAGTGATGGAAGGAAAATAATTTGGAATTACAAAAAAATTTTTTTAAATGAATGTTAAAAAATTTTACATATCATTGGGAAATACTTTTAACCTGAAAATTTTCAGTGTTTTTGAAAATATTTTATTTTTTTTCGTTATGTAAAAAACTTTCTAACTTTTTTTACATTTTGAATTACAAATTGCCTTTCCCCCTTCCTTCTCTTCCCTGAAATAGCAGGCAATTTGCTATAGGCTATATAAATAGTTATGCAAAACTAATTGGAAAATATTTCACAAAATAAAAAATTAAAAATGAGGATATCTAAAGGTAGGAAGTGCCTAGAACTGGAAATCAACCGAAACTGATTCTGTCAGATGTCAAAAGGTAAGGTGACCTGACACAGCATATACATCTAGGGTATGGGATTAGAAACCGTTTATGTGAACAATCTTTCAAAGAAAAGGAAAAATGGGAAAAGCAGATTTCAATATTTATCACCATAGTATTTGCATAGGTGCCAAAAGGCAAGTTGCTTCCACTAAGGGATGACAATCAAAGCTGCCTTATAGATCCTTTTAGGAAGGTAATTTTGATTCCTATGCCAAGATTGTACCTGTTTGCAAATTGATTGCCCTTTGAGCAATAAGAAATAAATGTTTTCCTCTTAGAACAACAACAAAAAAAGTACCTTTGAAAAGAGTTTCCTCTTCAAAAATTCTCCTAGCATGAGGCATGTGTCCTTTCCATTGCATGGATAGTAGAAGTTCCACAGGTATTTCCCCTGGAACTAAAGGCCTATTTGATAATGCTGTTTTTCCCAGACCAGTACTAAAAGTCCCATGGAAGAATCTTAATATCTTGACATTAAAGGAACAATTAAAACTAAAAGAACACTGCATTTGGAGTCATAGGACCCAGGTTCAAATTCCAACTTTGTATGACTGTAAATAAATCACTTAAATGCCTTGGACCTCAATATTCTAATCTAGAAAATGGGGTAATTTAGAGGAGTTTTGAACTAATTATTTTTCAAGGCCCCTTGACTTTACATTTATTTCTCTGATTTGTTTTTAAGGGAGTCTCCATATCCTTTGTTACAGGAAAAAGATCTCTAACTCATGTAGTAGGTAACTGCTGCCAAATCATTGCAGAAAATAGAGGTTAAAACCTAGGTTCATGCCTCAGAGAAAACATAAACATGAATCATTAGTATGCCAAACTAGATAGATAAACTGTCAAGTTACAGATTAAATTATATTTAGAAGGTTCACAGATAAGATTGATTGAGGGAGAAGATTTCTATGTCACCAAGGAATCAGGAGACATTTGAGAGTTTTTTTCTGACTTTTTATCTAAGGTATGTTTAAGGTTTTTAGTAAATTTTCAATACTATTGGACAGGTTTTGGTCAAGTGAGGTTAATAGTAACCAAAAGTTGCAGAAGGGATAAAAGGAAATTAAAAATGTTTAATTTCTCATTATACCATAAAATGGAATATAAGCCCCAGACAAGTCTAAAAATGCTGGGATTGACAAATACATGTTTTATTCCTTAGGTTTTCAACATTCATTTGACATTAAGTACCCAGTCGCCAAAATGTGAGTTCTTTACTTAGCAAATGTGACACAGAAAAGTGTTAGACCAGTTTAAGTCCTGTTGATGATACAAACTAAATAGGTGACAACAGACAAATCATAAGATTTAAAGATGGAAAGGTATTTTAGAGATCACCCAGTATAATCCTCTTTACCTTTCACATGAATTACCTTGAGCCTCACAGGAATAAACCAGCGGGGATTCTAAGCAAATTCCCTCCTTTATCTGTTCCCAAGCCTATCACTCTTTCCATTACGCCCTGCTATGAAGCTCCTTCAAACTGAGAAATTTGTTTGACCATATTTTGAACAGAAATAATAACAATAAAATAACAACAAAAGTAAACTTATACTCCATAAATCACAGGGTTGTGACAAGGGAAGTACACTGTAGTATCTGAAAAATATTCGTACACATGAAAACTAATGGAGTGCCATACTCAGCATTAGTTCAAAAGCCTGAGGAGAATCATCTGAAACCTAGAATTTTCCTTGTTAGGAAGCCATTGTGGAAACATGCAGTATATGCAAATAATACTACACATGCTACCTCTACCAAAATGCCCAAAAATCAATCACCTTAGTGCTTTGCTTCTCAGGACAGCAATTCTGCCAAGATTATGAAATACCTACTAATATTGTATTTAATTTATACTTTAACATATTTAACATGTATTGGTCAACCTGCCATCTGGGGGAAGGGGTGGAGGGAAGGAGGAGAAAAATTGCAAGAAAAGGTTTGGCAATTGTCAGTGCTGTAAAATTACCCATACGTTTAATTTGTAAATAAAAAGCTATTTAAAAAAAAAAAAGATTATGAAATACCTGACCTCAAAACCCTTTCTTTTTTAGAAAGGAGAAAAAATTGGTGATTGAAACAGAAGAGAGATTGCCTGAAAAGGAAATCCTTCTTCCATGGGCTCAATAACTCATTGAATTCCACAGTAAGAAAAGCATTGGACTTGGAATCAGAAAATCTAGTTATAAAATTGAAGAATGATTGAACAAATAGTCACATATTAACATAATGAAATGTCACTGGGCTATAAAAATCATGATTATAAGGAATACAGAGAATGATGTGAAGATTAAAATGACCTGAAGCTGAGTAATAAACACAGGCACAGGGAAACCATGTTTTATATACAATGACTATAATGGAAATTAAAAGGACATTAAAAACAGAAACTCAGCAATTGCGGTGACAAATCTTGGGCCTAGGGGAAAGAGATAAAGAGATACATCACATATTTTTTGTTGTTGGGGGGGTGGGGCTTTTGTTATGAAATGGTATGCATGCTTTCAGATGAAGTCAGTGTATCAGTCAGTTTTTACCATTTTCTTTTCTAACAAGAGAAGGGTGGTTCACTAAATGAAAGAGAGCTGAGAGTGTATTAGCAGAGGAATATAAAGGGAAATATAAAAACAGAAAATGAAAAATTTTAAACATAATAAATGAAACTTAAAAACAGTAATAAAAACTTGGATACAGCTGCAGCTCTGCCTTTTGCTTACTTGTACCACCATGAAAGACATATATTTAAATTTTCTAATACTTTCTAACACTCATCTAGCAAATGAAACTGCTTACCACCAGAGATAAAGGACAGAAAGAGCATTGGACTGAATTCTAGAAAACTAGCCTTCAGTTCAGCTCTGTAATTTGCTAAATGTATAACCTAGTAAGTCATTTGTCCTCTCGATGTATGTTTATAAAATTTATAAAAATTATAAAATGTTCCTCTTCCATACTTATCTGTTGTCTTCTACCAGTGTCCAGTATCCAAACCAAAATCAAATCAATACTGTCAGTTACTGGGAAAAGTACAGAAATTTCCTGTTTGAGTTACACTTACAATACCTGTAACTTTCCAAAATGTGTCTCATTGACCCATATTTTGTATTTGTATCACTACAACTAAGCAGTTTGCATACAGTAAGCACTTAATACCTTTTCATTCATTCAAATGGTCAAAATGAAATTATCTGTAAGTCCCTTCTACCAGCAAAATCACATGATCTTAGAACTTCTCACAAATGATCTAAACCCATTTCTTCCTTTCTCATTCTCTATCAACTTAAGTTATTTTTAGATTTTCTTTCTTTCCCAAGTTTCCTCTTTGAGCTAAAAAATTATCTGAGTCATAATTGAAAAAAAAAAAAAGGAGTGGGGGGCTTACTTTCCAAATTATTTATCAATGGATGAATCAATCAGCAAACATTTTTTGAGCCTAGAACATTTATTAGGCACTGTGTTGGAATGCTAGGGATAAAAACAAAAAAATTAAGCAAACCCTACTCTAAGAACTTACATTTTATACATTCATAGCTTACTATGTACAGAATACAAAATATAATCAAATCAAAATAATATAGTTTTGGATTTAATAAATACATGCTTACTATAAAATGATTCTGAACCAATTAATACCCCAAATAACCTTAGGCATCCCAAAAGTCAGTATATCAAACAACTTTCCCACCAAAACCATCTCCCTTACTTCTCTCAAGGGTACCATTATTTCAAATCAACAAACATTCTCAGCTTTTTACTGTCCTTCAACCCTCCTTTACAGAATCTCCTCAATTCTGACTGCCAAACATCTCTACATACTTCCCCTTCTATCCATTCACAGAATAACCACCCTACTAGCTTAGGACTTCACCCTCTTTTGTCAGAACTATTACAAAATTCTAATTGTTCTTCCATCAAAGTTTTCCCCTCTACAGGCTCTCGAAATAGCTGTCAAACTGATATTCCTCAAATATTGTTTCGGGAATAGAAATTGTTATATATCTTATTTGGGAATAAACACAAACTCCTTTGTGTAGTGTTTAAAACCCGGCATAATATAATTCTAAAACTATCTTGTCAGGTTTTTACTATTTTATTCCCCTTCCCATAGTATATAATTCAACCAATTGGCTTATTTATTCTTTCCAATACATCCCGATCTACTAGCTCTGTTTTTGCACAGGTAGATCCTCATGTTTAAAAGGTATTTTTCATCATATTTGAACTTCCTTCTAGGTTCAAGTGTTTTTGATTACTACTTGCAAGTGCTCTTCCCATTTAAAATGCTTTGTATTAACTTTGCATATATTTCATTGCTGACTTAGTTCTAACATATTTTGTAATAAAATGCAAGTTCTTTGAGTATGGTGATGGTTTAATTTTCACTTATTTCTTGGTGCCTAATATACTAATATTATTCTATATTCTAGATTATTATTCTTGATGCCTAACATACTAACGTAATAAATCACATGATACTTTTCATAAAGTCTTGCCAAATGACTGTTAGAGTAAAATCATTGTCCTGGGTTTTCATATCATCTGCAAAAAAAAAAAAAAAAAAACTAATTTTGTTTCTTCTCCCTATATTTATTCCCTTGATTTTTTTTTTTTTTTTTTTTTGGTCCTATTGTTTTTGCTAGCATTTCTGGCACTATAGCAAATAATACTGGTGAAAATGGACATCCTTGCTTTGCCTCTGATCTTATTTAAAAGGCCACCATTATAATCCTATCACACGTTATACTGGCTCTTGGACAGAAAATACTTACCATATTAAGAAAAGGTCCATTTATTCCTCTAAATAGTGCTGTAATTTTCCAAAAAGCTTTTTCAGAATCTATTGACATGATTTTTATAGTTTTCTTATGCTCTATTATATTTTATAGTTTTGTTAATATTGAATGAAATCTGCATTCCTGGTAAAAATTCAACTTGGTCATCACATATATTTTGTATTTACTACTGTAGCCTCTTTGCTTTTATTTAACTTGAAAATTCTGTCAGTTTTCATTAGAGATGGATCTCTAAGAATTTCCTATTTTGACTCATCTTGAAATTAAGCCTTCAAAGTTAATAAAGTTTGCCTAAAAATAGCATGCCACTACCACTACTAAGTATATTTCAAAGGGGTCAAATAAAAGACTTATTAGATTTTATAATATAGCAAGTTTTTGTGGTATTAAGAACTGAAAAATTAACGGAGGGACTACCAATTGGGAATGACTAAACAAATTATGGCAAATGAATATAAAGAAATACTGACACTATAATGGCAAAGGGGATAGGTTTAGATATGTTGAGATTTATATGAAGTGAGCAATAAAAGACTTTATATTACAATATAAGGACAAACAAAATAAAAGTCTTGAACTCTGATCAATGCAGACATCAACCTCAATTCAGGAAAACTGCTGAATATACCACCATCTTCTGACACAATTGGTACACTCAAGATGCAAGATGAATATTTTTGGTCAATGGGAAATTGTTTTGGTTGACTATGCATATCTGTTATAAGGGCCGTTTTTCCCCATTTAGAATGGATGAGAAATAGAAAAAAAAATACTTAATTAAAAAAAAAAAATAAAATAAAATAAAAGGGCTCTTCTGCCTCCTCTTATCAAAGTACTTCCAATCTTTCAATATCCAACTCACATTCCATAAAATCACAAAGGACTTAGAAGAGGATATGCAGTCGTATAGCCAAACAAAGATAATGTATACAATATCATAGCAAGAAATCATCAAATCTGTGCTTAAAAAGAAAAAAGCAACAAAAAAACCACCTCTAACTACAGGAAACTCACTAGCATTAATCTTAGAGGAAACATACTTTTTTTTTTTTTTAATCTTACTATCTTACCACCTGTAACTACAGGAAACTCACTAGCATTAATCTTAGAGGCACCATACTTTTTTTTTTTTAAATCTTACTATCTTGTCAGATTCTGCCCTTGGCTATCAGCTTTGCCTTCCCAGAATTAATTTGGTCGAAACACTTTGTTTTAGGATACCGTGTCAACCCAATGATCATTTTCTCTTCTCTTTGTATTTCTTGCATTGTCCACATATTAATTTTTTTTAAATTATGTGAGTATTGCCTCTCTATGTGAAGAATATCTTGAGGGCAAGGACCTTATCATTAGAATTCAGTTGTTCCTTCATTTAAAATCATATCCATCATTACCTTCCAATGATTCCATCATGTAAGATTAAAACTATTTCTTATAGCAGACATCCATGCATTGAAATAGAAGGGATGGGGGCTTTTTTCCTTTATCTCTTTAATGAATGAATTTAGTAGTAGCATTCAGGTACCAAAGGATATATATGTTAGTGATTTTTGTGGCATTAATTTCTCTTTCTCTCTCTCTCTCTCTCTCTCTCTCTTTTTGTGGCATAATTTCAACCTGCTTTGTAGAATGGCTAGACCAACTTACAAATTCACTAAAATGTTAGTTTGCCCATTTCTGACATAGCACCCCACCAATACTTATCAATTTTGTCAACATGATGGGTAGGAGGTGTTACCTCATAGCTGCTTTAGCTTGAATCTCTAAAAATTACCTGGAATATTTTTTTTCATACATGTGTTAGCTTGGATTTCTGCTTTTGATTTTCAACCATTTGTTTATATACTCTAAACATATATCAAGTGGAAAGTGGTTTGTTTTTACACATTTGAACTCTTTATTTTCCAAATAGAAGTTTTGTAATCAAAGCAGACAAACCAAGACTTCAGAGCACCAAAAACGCAGCATGCTATCATAGCTGACAAAGAGTTTACTGAAATCAAGAAGTCAAGTGAAGTATACCTATTTGGACCTGATTAATTCAGGAATTTGCTTTGCTTACCTATTTATTAGTATGATTTTGTCTTTGTTTCTGTTGCCCAATTGGAGAGGATTACATAGAATTTTTAAAACTTTCAACAGAAAAATATGACACTGAAAGTTTTTTCTACTTAAATGTATCCTTCTAATTTTCATAATCAAATTTTCATAATCAAAATTTTCCATTTAACCTATGATCTTCTTTATTAGTTCTTTGGCCATGAACTCTTCCCCTAGATATAGATGCAATAGGTGACTTCTAGCTTGAGCCTTTGTTTATATGATCATTAATATCTAAAATAATTTATCTATTTAGAGCTAATCATAAGAGATAGAATGAGTTGTTGGTCTAAAAAAAGTTCTGCTAAAACACTTCTCAGTTTCTCCAAATTTTGGTCAAATAATTCTGATTTTAAAAGATGCTTCCCAATTCTAGACAGAAAAGTGCCAGCCTCATAAAATAATAAAATTTGTTTTCACGTAACGGTGGGTGAAGAAGGTGTACAAGATGGGGAAAGAGGAAAAAAAAGTTAATTTTTAAACGTACGCCACAGATTTTTAACACACTGAGGGACCATGAGTCCTTTTCACAGTTTTTATTTAACAATACATCCATCAAAACAACTGGCTTACCCTGGTAATGCCAGGAGGATCCTAACATCACCTTATTTCTGAATTCAAAGTGAATTGGGAAATTCAGATATCTTTATTATATCTGTCCTTATTATAAATGGCATAAATAAGACTGGATTACAAAATCTTGGATGAAAAAACACAAGAGTTCCTCTATTAACTGTATTGTTTTAAAGATACTGAAACCAAAAGAGCAAAACCAATATTTATGTGATCAAACTGCAAACTGATAAAGACCTCAGAAGTTATATAATACTTTTCATATTTTATAGATGAGAAAACTGAGGGCCAAAGTCATAATATATGAAAAAAAATTGAATGCTTTGGTATAAAGAGCAGCAGATAAAACTCCTCTACCAAGTGATAAACGCAAGTATGCAAATTAATGCATGTTTCTAGACATGGCCAATGCAGAATTTGGTTTTCTGAACTTTATGTATTTATAAGAAGTTGTATTTCTTTGTCAGTGGGGATGGGGAGGAAGATGAGAGGATGCAAACAAAAAAATTAAATTAAAAAATCAATTCCTTTACCAGTGCAGATCAGCATCTTCTCTGAAACTAAATACTGAGTTTGTCTACAGCAGGGTAGTTGCTGCATTTGTCTAGAATTACACATGACTAATCAAAGAGGTAGTAAAAAGACAGCAAATTCTAGATGTAGAGCATTCAACAAGGCATCCAGTAAAAGTCAACGATTACTAGATATTAACAGAAAGTTATTCAAAATAGTTATTCAAAATCCAATGGAAGGCAAAATAAAACATTCCTAGAGGCTAAGTGAAAACCATATCCCTAGGACAATCAGACCACCAGAACTGTACCCTCTTCTATGAGGGATATGAAGGCAAGCATTAAAAACAAGACTGGTAAGAATTCAGGGCAGGAACAAGGATATTTCTGACAGAATTTTTTTTAAGAATTCTGGAAGCAGAGTACATTATAAATAAGACAACTTCTCTCCAAAGACATTACTATGAGATTTCTAAACCAATGATTAGATACAATTTGCCAACCAATGAACTTTTCATCATCCTTGTGTCATTGTAGCATACCCATTGAACTCTAATCTCTCACCTCCAAAGTTTGTCCATGTTCCTTCTTGGGTTTTCGAAAACGGGCTTGTTTGGTCTGTTTCATTTTATCTTGGCCTTGAAAAGAGTACACTCTGTTGCCTGAGCTTGGTGTCTAAGGACAATAAACATTTCTGATGAGCCAGGTTTGAGCCACAAAGGAATAACATGTTTTATTACGTTAAAGAGCTCATTTAGCTCATTAGAAAGGAGAATACATGCTCATCGTCTCTCTTAGCAACCTCAAACCCTGAGTTTCTAACTCCTAAAGGAGTCCTGGCATTAGAAGGCATTTTTCCGCAGACAGAATCAGACTCTGGAGACCTAAATTCTACTGGTTACCCCCTTGGGCAACTATCTTCTCTCTAGAATTCCAAATGAGGGGGTTAGACTGGTGCGATCAGTAAATGTCTACTAGTTCTGAGGTCCTAAAGGTATTCCGCAGCAGATACTTCCTCCATAGCACCTAAAAGATGGATGATGGCAGCCACTGCATATTCTTGAAAACCTTCAGTGAGACTGTGACAGGAGTCCTCCTCTTGTCACTACTTTTCATAAAATGGGCAACATTTCATGTTCATTCATTCATCCGTGATAAGTATATGTATCTGTGGTTTAATTGTTTGGTTCTGAGGAGGGGACATGGAAGACACAGAGAAATGCAAGTCAGATGCCTTTCCCCATGAGGGATAGACACCACATGGTAATGTGTTTGTTTTCCAGGAGTTTAAGTGCCAAAACCCTCTTATCTTATCTGAAGAACAAGTCACCCTCATGCATTTTATCTTCCCCTTATGACATTTAATAAAAACAAAAGGAGGCCATAGAGAAATACTGATTTTTAATTAAACCATTATAATAAGGTAAACTCTAGGCATTCATCAATTTCCATTCTAAAAACTGGGAAAACTTTAAACAAGGCAGTTTTTCATTTGTTATTTGGCTATTGTTACCAAAAAATATATATATATATGAAACATAAACATAAAAAAGATAGAAAAACTGTCAACAGTAATGTCTTTATTCTAGAAAATAGCACCAGTAAGAGTAAAAGGCCTTAAAACCATTACAATAGCATTTCTGAAATGCTGCTTCCCCAGTTGCTTCCTCCCCTTAAAAAGTTTCCTACATGGAATTAAAAGACAGGTGTCATGGCAGATAAAAATTTTCTGGAGGAAGCCACAGGGTTATTACAGACTTTCCATCTTTTAGATGAAAAAATAAAAAAAAAAAAAAATGTGCATCTGAACCCCAAACATGACCACTACGGGAAGGTGATAAAATACAAGATTGTGAGGTTATCATGCAATCAACCTCTGTCACCACAAATAATGCACCTAGCAGTTACTAAGCAAAGTGCCACCTGAGTAAAGAAAAGATGAGGACTTTTCCTTCCTCTACCACCTTTTGGGAGAGAAAGTGATGAGAGAGCTGAAGTGATGGGGAGGTTAGCAGCCTAGAGAATCATAACACACACTTTTAAGGCACATATTCATTTAGCTGCCTGTTCAGTCTTGGGTCTTTGACTGCAACATTACACAGGAGAAAAGATACCCCAAATCCTAACAAAGAATGGATGTTTCTGTTTACTATTCCAGTCCCTCTATCTTCCCCATATCCCTCCTTTAGGGCTATCATGAAGTAGTATAGCAGGACAATGAATAATTTCAGTTAGTTTGTGTCAATGATTTACTTTAAATGCACTGGAAATGTGTTGAAACCAGCCCAGCTGGATTTATCACTTTCCAAAATGCCTGGAGGTATTAAACGGGCATTGATTTGCACCCAAGCTTACAAAATCATTAGTCCTTGATTTTTATTTTGATTTTTAAGGTGAGGGAGTTTTATTCTTTTTTTATTTTAATGAAGTAGAAAATATTGGAGAACATACAAATTATTGTTACTAATTACTAGAAAAATCATCATTTGCTGCTCGGATTCTTTCAGCTTCATCTGTATATAAGTCGGTCTGTCAGTAGTTCCATTCAGCTACGTTTACAACTTTCTCACCAGGATTATATTTCACTGAACAAGGAACAACAAACCCCCCCCAAAAAAAAATTTTTTTTAATGGCATTCTTGACACCTGTGTTGTCTTATTGCTTCAGAATATGACCTAACAAGGTTTGACACCTTATTCCTACATACTTAAGCCATCATTTTGTGAGGGAAAAAAAAAAAAAAAAAACACTAAAAATTCTCTATTTCAAGTGTAGTTTAAAAAAAAAAAAAAGACAGAAGCACCGGTCTTGCCCCTCTCAGTGGCCACAATCAAGTAGTAGAACTTGTCTGTAAAGCTTCAGAGAAATAGTTTGAACAAGTCATCTGAAGGAGTGTGTCTCAAAAAAAAAAAGAGTCCCACTGAGCAAATGGGGAGAAGTCTGAGGTACATGTAATGACTGATGGTTTAGGTCTTGGTTTGACCTTATTCATCACAGCAACAAAACTGAAGAATAGCAGAGACTAGAACTTGGGAGGGGAAGATGAGAGGCGGAGAAGAACCCAGAAGTTCTGCCATCCCTGGTCATGGTTCTTCCCCAATATTACCCTCCTCCCATGGCCAAAATCCCCTTCCACCTGTTAGTTCCAGCCCATGTGTTATTCACAGGCAAAGTAGTCCTTCAGTGGGGCAAAAAGATGCCGGATAACAGGGACGCTCCAGGATCTGCCCAGCAACTTCTGGCGAGCACCTCGACCCATATTTGACACGTCGGTGTAATGGACAGGAAAGCCAAAAATTCTGGGAGCAGGAACAAGGCAAAATACGGGGATATGAGAGGCAGCAAAATTGATTCACCCAAGGCTGGTGCCAAATTTTCTTGGGGGAAAACCATAGTTAAAGTAAAGATAGAGGTCCTTTAATGTATACCTATGCTAAAATTCCTAAAATTGATCTGGTCCAATCTTAACACATAAAACACAAATTTAAAATTACAATTGGGGAGCTATTCAATTTCAAAGATAATTCAATTTGAGCCTGCAACTAACTCCCCATGACACCTCTAGCCGTTATCCTATACCAATAATAGCTAATAAATAGCAAAGCACTGTACTGTGTGCTTTAGTTATTATCTCATTTCATCCTCATAACAACCCTGGGAATTTAGGTTCTATTATTATCCCCATTTTACAAAGGAGGAAGCTGAGATTAAGTCATTTGCCCAGAGTCACACATCAACTAATAAAGATCTGAGGCTGGATTTCAACTCAGTTCTTCCTGACTTCAAGTCTGTGTTCTATGTACTACGTCACTTACCCACCTCACCAGTTGCATACCATAGAATCCAATAAGTTATATGGCTAGGAAAACCTAAGGTCAACTTGTGATATGTCTCTTTAATGACACTAAGATAAGAATAGCACATGGAGTCAGGGTATTTGGACTCCAGTTGTGAAATCTGTGTTGCATGATGAAAACCACCACCTACCTCCAGATAGAGAAGAGGACTCAGGGTAGATTAAGGCTTTTTTTTTTTTTTTTGGACATAGTTGATAAGGAATGTTTTGCTTGACTGTATATTTGTAATAGTTTTTATTTTTCTAGCTTTCTCAACAGGAGAATAAAAAAGGAGGCAGGCATAAAAAAGGAGGTAGGAGAATTTAGAGATAATTTTTTTTTTCCTTATTCCTATAACAATACCCTTTGAAGGTATAATTTTCAACTATAAAATAATGTGGTTGTAAAAAACATTTCTATAAAGTCACAATATCAGATGGGAAGGAGAGATCACATAATTTTCTGAGCTACATCTAAGCCTGACATATAATCTAAAAGCCTAGAGATCTGTCTCACTTTAATGCACTAATGAAAAGTGAAAATACTGATGGTACCCAATCCCATCTTCCCTTTTGAGAAATATATAGTGAATGGTCATTAAGAGATCAGCAAAGACACAAAATTGCTTTTATCTTGGAAATCTGCGTTTGGTCTCTTCCAAATGGGAAATTAACAAACTATTTAACAGACTGATCACATCTTTCATGAAACCAAATAGAGAACAGGACTAAACATTATCTCATAGTCTATTCTCCCTTTATATACTTCAAACAAAATTAGACATTACTATACCTTGACTATTGAAACATTTCTATCTTATCCTTTAAAACCTTCAAAGTCTACCTGCTGTTTTACATGAGGCCTTTCTTGTCCCCCTAGCTCCTAGGAAGTAGTGAGCTAATTAAACAAATATATATAGTAGTGATATGCATAGATGCCTTGTTTTCCCAAATAGGACAAACTCCTCAAATCCAGAGGCCCCATTATATCTCCAGAATCAAGCAAAGTCACAGAAAAAAAAATTTAATAAAATAGGAATAGAGAAAAGACAGACGGGAAGACCAGGAAGATACACAAGAAATATGTCAAGTTGCTGGATTTTCTTACTTTTCTTAAAACCACTGTGTTAAGGAACACAATTGACAGTCACAAATGTGTGGGTAGGTTAGAAAATCACCAATTCTATAATTTTTGCTGTACTTGATCCCATTCCAACCCACCTTCTCTGTTTCTCTCTGGGTCTTCAACCCCAAGTCTGCTCACCTTTCTAGCTCTGTGCACCATAATATATCTTCTTTGCCATTCATGATAACAGGGAATTGCTGATTTTTCCCCTGTTTGATCGAGTTCGACTTAGTAGTTATTGTCTGTACTTTCTTTAACTGGGGAACAAAAACATTAGGTAAAGAACAAAGAAAACTACTGGGTCACTAAGTGGGTAAAAGAATGACTGATATCCAAGGAGAAGACAAAGCTTTGATTTGAGTAACAGTGAGGAAAGGACAAAAGCATTGTATGTACAACTCAAGGTCAGTGAGAAAAGAGGATGTAAAAGCCAGGCAAGTCAGTCACAATCAATAGAATTCTAAACAGACCCAATTTACTGGAGCAGCCAACCCCCAAGGCTATGCTAAGCCATTTCCTTTATCTTCTCAGACAGAAGAGAAAGAAAAAGCAGCTCAGGGTTTCTGGTTCTCAAGAAGGCTCCATGTGACAATTCAAAAGCAGAAGTTGTTAGGCTCTAGAAATCCTTTAGCTGGAGGCCAAAAAAGGGGGAGTTCATAAGAAATATGCCTTAAAAGTCTGGCCAGACCTCTAGAGGGCATAGACAAAACAGATAAGGCACTGGGGGAAAAAACAAGGATCTCCTCACAAGGAGTCCTAAGGGAAAGGACCCTAAAACATCAAATCCTTTAGATTCTAGTAAAAGGGCACACATATTCATAATGAAGAGGATAATGTGTCAGAACAAGCTTACCTTCGCTATCCTATTGTACTCCAGGCAGTCCTGAAGCTCGAGTTTATCGGTCTTTGATGCTATCACCGGCCTGGGAACAGCCAAAACTCATTATGTTCTACAGTCCACAAATAAATCTACTCTGCTTCCAGCTGCCTTCTAAGCCAGTGATTCCTTTATAGTCTCATCTACTGTTAAGACTAGTAAACAATGACACAACTTGATAAGGCAGCTCCAAAGCTGCATCAATAGAAGGCTTTAAAAGTTCTAAAAGAAGATGAGAACATACCACAAGTTTTTAGAAGAGGTACAGGTGGGGAAAAGGGACAAGGAGAGTGATCCAAGTTATTAGGACTGGAGAATGGACTCTGGGAGAGAGGGAAGAGTGGGATACCACACAAAACTGATGATTTCATTCAATAATTTAAAAGGCTAAATAGAAGAGCTGCAGTGTGGAACAAAAAAATGAATATTAGAGCTGTCCAGATTTAGACAAGAGTCCCTTAGCCTCACTGAAATTCTCCTAATCTGGAGGTCTTCTTTAAGAGAAGACTTCATGATCATTTGGTTAGGGAGAGCATACTGAAATAGAAAAAAGCTCCCTGACTACAGTTCTAAGATTCTGAGCTAACACAGACTTCAGAGTTAATGTACAATGAAAAAAATCCAGAATTTGGAATAAAAAGGGATCACATACTGTCTCATGGTACAGAGAAGGGAAGCAATTTTATCCACAATTTTTATTGCAGGAGAAGATGCTATTAATGTGCATATACAGAAAAGAAAGAGTTCTAGTAATAATTTGACATATAAAAAGAAGGGCAATTTATGAGTGCCTGGTTCTCAAACTAAATTATGGTAAATAAATCATGCTTCTTACTCAGGGCCTCATTCACTTCACAATATAATAGAAAATGACCTCAAACGTCCATATATGTCCAGGAAATACAGAATCCTAGTTACCTGATCCCAATCAACCGAGGTTACAATGACTAATTCCAGAAAATTTTAAACCTTTGGTTGAATATTATTAGAGTCAATCCTCCAATCTAGGCATTGTTTACATAGGGTTCTGTGACCACATACTCTTTATTTAAAACTGTAGTTGAAGATATTTCTACTGGACTGCTACTACAAGCAAGATTTAACAGTAAGAACCCACAAATATAAGTCTCAGAAAAGGAATTCTAACATTACATATATGTCAAGCCAGGCCCCTTTCTCTACAAGGCTAACAAAAGAACTTTACATATATTTCTCAATGACTACATATCTCCAAAAATAAAAATAAAGATCACTTAACATGCCTCCTTTTTGTGGGAGTGATATGAATCTTCATACGATGAATGTCCCTCCTCAGAAACTCCCAAACAACAAAGACCCAGAAAGGAACCTTGAATGTTACCTATTCTTCCAAATTCTCACTTCTGAAATCATATTCATATGTTGAAACTGACTATTCCTCATGATTTCCATACCATAGTCAAAAATCGAAATTTCTCTATGTTGTGTTTGCTAAATCTAGTAGAGCCTTCTAGAGCTAGAAGGAATAAATCTAGTACCAAAAGATAAATTGATCAAGGGAACGGATCATTTTACCTTGTGGCCAAGTATTTGACACATAGTAAGAACTTGCTTTGTTGAATATCAACAAATAATAAACCTTCAGATATAACTACCCAAAGATGAAAAACTGTGACAAAGTTTAGTAGGTGCTCATTTTTTTCCTCCAACACAATTTATGTGATCCTCAGACCTACCATGTTTCATATTAGTAATATTATATTAACAGAGGACCACGTTATACTTGAAAAAGACAGGACAGGCAAGACTTTATCCCTATTTAATTTCAAGTTATTGTGATCTTTGAGTCTCTCCTGTATTCATATAATCCACTCAGACCAAGAATTATAACTTATATAATCACTAATGGTAAGCAGGTCAAAGTTCTGTGGATTGCCAAGAAAAACTGACTTACTTCTGAACCTATTCATCTCAGACTATGATAGTTTGAGGTAAAATATACTTATCTGATCATTCAGCAAGGAATTCTCTCTCTCTCCCCCCCTTCCCCCCAAAAAATTTTCCAAAATGCCTGAAGGAGATGATACATTTGAATAGATGAAGTCATATGTAAACTCACCTCACTAGTCTGT
Source organism: Antechinus flavipes (assembly GCF_016432865.1). Taxonomy (NCBI): domain Eukaryota; kingdom Metazoa; phylum Chordata; class Mammalia; order Dasyuromorphia; family Dasyuridae; genus Antechinus; species Antechinus flavipes. The sequence continues at coordinate 450,920,290 of NC_067399.1, forward strand.
CTATGCTGTACACACAGAACTACATATGAAAGTGAAGAAGTCTCTCAAACTTCAAATACAACTTTGAAACTGTATCTCATTGAGCCAAGAAAAGAGTCGAAGTCATAATCTCTAGATTATTGGAATAAATCTCAGACTAATGAAAATCCTAAAAGATCTACCTTGCCAATTCATTGGAGGGTTTACTGTCATGGCTTAAAGTCACCAAGTAGGGCTTTTCCCTATGCTCCCAAGTCCAGTCAATCAAAATCACTAATAAAATTAGGGTAGGATTCTGACTTTTCAAAAATAAGGAAAACTGGGCTGTTAGAATCAGGGTAAAATGAAGCCACCACAAAATATAAATTTCCCCCCACCCAGGCATCTAATAAGACTTCTATTGTTGTATTATTAAGAGCCAACATAGTCTTATAGTAAACAGGTAAATTAAATGAATAAAATGCAAGGTAGCCTGCCACCAAGAGAAAAGAAACTCTTGGTTTACTCAAATGGGCGGAGGAAGAACCATTCTTCCCACTTCCATAAAACTCAGGAGACACACCAAATATGTGATGTGGTCTCTCCCATATCACTCCTGCCTAAACTTGACCAATCTTATTGGAGAAGTGAAATACTCTCCAGATAACCTAAAATAGAGGGTAGGAATGGAGGAAAATACATTGGTGTATTTTGTCCTTCAAAACATTTTTCAATCAGGGACTCCAGCAAAAAATCCATTATCAGGACCCCAGTGAGTAGATATACAAAACTTAAGCCAGGAGATTAGTTACTTACCTGTTCATTCCAGGCAGGTTGCCCCAGTAATAGCGAGCTCGATGTGCAGCTGAGACTTTTATGGCATCAATCATTACTGGGTTACACTGTAGACCAAAGGAAATTTAAAAAAACAAAGAAACCAAATATCAATATAGATAAAACTTAGGAGTGGATATTGAGGCCTCCAATCTGGAATCATTAATAATGATTATTAATCATAATAAAGCATAGGAAAGAGACCTGGGCAATATTGTCATAATAAATTCTAAAGATTTATAATTTGCCTATAAAAGGATGTGGCCCGAGGAAAAAAAAGGGTACATACAACCATCTAATACTTAGACTTTCTATCCTGGAGGGAAGGGAACAGGGTTGTAGGATCTCAGAAAAGATCTTAAAGTAATAGTTTATCACCATCGCTACCCAGTCCCACCCCAGAACATACAAACATTTCATATGAAAAATTATGGGAAGATTTTTAAGGATTTTAAGCTTGTATTTTCCAAGAAAAAAAAAAAACTACCTTTTCAAGGTAAGAAAATAGATTCTGGCACTCTGGAAAACAATCAACCTTGGTACAAGTTCAGAATAATAATTAAAAACCAACCCAACAACTTAGACACAACATCCTCTTGGGGAAGTAATCTACCTATGGTCCTTTAAATATGTGATCCCTTGTGACACTATTCTGATCTCAGAAATATGAAGACAGTTCATAATCCCACCCTACTTTTTTCCCGCTAGGTAATGAGATCACTCACCTCCAAAAACCTTGAGATGTCCCTCTTGTCATTGACCCTCATGGCCACCACATTTTCAAACATCCAAAAGAAAGGGCGTTCATCCCCTTCTTTGGGACGCGTATAATTGAGTAAATGGTAGAATTCAAAGAACAGCCTTCCTGTGCCCTCTATTGTGAATACAAGAGAGACAAGATAGGGAAAATCAAGATAGAAGAGGTACTGAATGCCAGCCCTTTCGATTTAACAACTCACCATCTTTTGTATATAGTAGACTCAGTATTGTGTCCTTCATTCTTAAAAACCTGTAATTTTATACCAATGTAGCAAATCTATTTTATGCTGGTTTTTTCCCTTTGCTATATAAACAATAATTAGAAATTTAGAAATATTTTAATAGAAATCATAAAATGTTGAACCAGAAGGGATTGTAAATCTTCTCAACCTCCTCTGGCTAAGAAAAGACCCTTTGACTCCTGACACTTTTTCACATATAGGACTTTACCCTACTATTCTGGTCAAGACAAATAAAAATCAAATTGTGGTCAGAAAGATAGCAAATAAAACCAAAAAAGCAAAATAATGTTTACCCAGGCTCCGGATTTGCTAACTTTCCTAGCTTCTTTTCTAGGCTTTCAGTTTATTCAACCACAAAATAACAAGACAAAATACATGATTTCTTTCATTTCCAATATTCTACACAGAAGGAAATAATGTCTACACAAGCATAAGAGTCATTCTGCAATACCCCACAAGATTTTGTTCAATTCTATATTTCCTAAAGAAACAATGAAAGTATTGTAGGGTTGTTTTTTTGTTTTTGTTTTTTTTGTTGGGAGGGTGCAAACTTTTTTTTCTTTAGGAATTTAAGATATACTTGGAGAATATTTAGTTTGTGATCCATAGTTATGGGAGACTGCATAAATTTTAAGTTTTTGGGTTTTTTTTTTTAATGCATTGGACCTTTAATTCAGGTGCCATATTTTATTTAACCATCCCTTCAATCAATGGGCCTCTACTTTCAAATTCTTTGCTAGCACAAAAGTGATGCAGAGTAAATTAAATATGCACAGTAAAGAAACAAATATACACTACAACAAACATAATAATGAAACTGAAAAAACAAATCACTCAAAAGTACAACTATGGAGAATAAACATGGCTTCAAAAGTGACACAAGATGCATCTACCATTTCACTTCTTTGCATGGATCCCTGGGTGTGATGGTACATTGCACATATTTGTTGATATATTGATTAATTATGCTAATCTTTCTTTAAAGATATTGTTTGTTATATGGAGTGGCTCTGGTAAGTGAGGAATAATGGGGGAAATTTTGGTGACACAAAAAATGTAAGCCATTCCATATGATAATGAATATTTAGAAAATTTAAGCAATATAAAAACCAAAGATAACCACAAAAATGTATTTTTCTTTTTTAAAATGTCTGGCTTAGGGAACATAAGAGTATCAAATCTGTTAAGGGCAATACAATTTTATTTTAAAATAAAGATCCCTACAAAACTTCCATTTCATTATCTTTGCGAAGAGATTCAAAAGGACAAACCTTTGTAATGAACCCCAAGCCATTGCATTTTCTCTGCATGAAACTCAGTCCCTTAGAAAACCTCCCAAATTCCTCAGAAAACCAAAAATAATAGTTCTTACCATACAAGCCCTTCCTGGCAGGATTTACATTTGAAAGATCATTGCATGGACTTCCACCAATAAGCAAATCAAATGGTCCCCATTCATCAATCTGAGAAACAAACAAATCATGTATAACAGCAATTTCAGAATGCACTTCAGAGACTGGGAAAAGACAATAATAATAAACTCATTCTGGGCTTGCCTGCCATGTTGCATTTCAAAAAGAGACATTATGCTCTTTCCTCTAAAATGATATTCAATGCCATCAACCAATCGATAAATATTAATTAAATACCTACTACGTGCCAGACACTTTGCTGAGCACTGGGACAAAGATAGTCCCTGCCCTTCAGGAGCGTATAATATAATGGGGGAAAAATTAAGCAAATAAATATATACAAAACAAGCCATATATACAATAAATAAATAATTAAAACAGAGAAGACTCTGGAATTAAGAGGGGTTGGAGAAGGCTTCCTGTAGAAGGTAGAATTTTAGTTAAGACTTAAAGGTAATAGTCAATGAGGAGGAGGGAAAGCATTCCAGGAATGGGGACTACCCAAAGAAAATGCTGAGATAAAAGATGGAATGTCTTTATTAATAAAAAAACCAGGAAGCCAGTGTCACTGGATCTAAGAGCACACATTATAGAGTAAGCTATAAGAAGACTAAAAGGAAAAGGGGTGGTAATAAGAGGGTGCTAGATTATGAAGGGTTTTCAGAACCAAACAGAGTATTTACCTTAGATCCAAGAAGTTAATAAGAAGCCATGGGAATTTATTGAATAGGAGAGAAGGGAGGAGGGAAGAACAATATAGGAGAGAAGAAAAGAAACAGTGACATGAATTGGCCCTGTACTTTAGGAAAGCCATTTTAGCACCTGAAAGGAGAATGAATTGAAATGGGAAGAAACTTGAGGCAGACAGACCCCATTAGCAGATTACTGTAGTAATTGACACATAAGCAATAAGAATATGACTAGAGTGATGGCCATGTCAAGAGACAAAGGGGAAAAGGAGTCTTATATAAGAGATGTCACATAAGAGCTATTAGATTTCCACTTCACTGATGCATATAAATTTAATTAAAAGATGACTCTATGCAAGGAAATGAAAAGTAAGTGGATGCCCATCAGTTGGGGAATGGCTGAATAAGTAATAGTATATGAATGTAATGGAATATTATTATAAGAAATGACCAGCAGGATGATTTAGAAAGATCTGGAGAGACTTACATGAATTGATGCTAAGTGAAGTGAGTAGGACCAAGAGAACACTATACACAGCAACAATAAGATTATGTGATATTCAACTATGATAGACTTGGCTCTTTTCAAAAATGAAGTGATTCAAGGCAATTTCAATACACTTGTGATGGAAAGCCATCTGCAAACAGAGAGACTACTACGAAGACTGAATGCAGAGCACCTTATAGTATTTTAACCTTTTTTGTTGCTATTTGCTTAGGTTTTTTTCTTTCTTCTTGTTTTTCCTTGTTGAATTGATTTTTCTTGTCCAGAATGATAAATGTGGAAATATGTTTAGAAGAATTGTACATGTTTAACCTATACTGGATTACTTGCTGTTTAAAGGAAGGGAAAAGGGGAGAAGGGAGAAAAATTTGGAATACAAGGTCTTACAAGGATGAATATTAAAAATTATCCTTGCATGTATTTTGAAAAATAAAAAGCTATTACTAGTTTTTATTTAAAAAAGATGCTTCTAGCTACACTAAGAGAAAGAACACTGGGAAATGAGTATGGACCACAACATAACCACTTTGTTATTGTTTGCTTGCATTTTTGTTTTTTCTTCTCAGATTATTTGCCTTCTTTCTAAATCCAATCTTTCTTGTGCAACAAGATAACTGTATAAATATGTATATAAATATTGTATTTAATATATACTTTAACATATTTAACATGTATGGGACTATCTGCCACTTAGGGGAGGAGGTGGAAGGAGGGGGAAAGTTGAAACAGAAGTTTTTGCAAAGGTCAATGTTGAAAAATTACCTATGCATATGTTTTGTATATAAAAAGCTATAATAAAATAAAATAAAAAAGATACTTCTATCAACTTAAAACTTAAGCCTAGTTCCTCCAGTCCCACTAGAAAACGTAGTTTCTCCACTATCAAGTAGGGTATACACATAAATACCACATACACCAAAACATATCCTTTCAGAAAGCCAATAAAGAAAATTCTAGTCAATATCTACATCATATGTGTTTATATATGAACTAAGTTAAGGGTCAAGTCAAAAAGAGTCAACTTCCTCTCCTCCTCCTCTTTCTCCTCCCCCTCTTCCTACTACTACTACTAGACTGAGGTGAGCCTAAGGGTACCCACCTGGCGCTTTGTGATGTTTCTGACATCATGAACATATTTGATGTTCCCTTCATGCTTGACTGTCCCAACAGCAATGGAATCTTCACAGATCTCTGAAGCAATGTACTTGTCTACCTTGATGCCCAATTCTCTTAGCACTAAATAGCCTGTCAAAGGCAGAGGAAAGTAATGAGGACTCACTTTCTATTCTTGTCCCTATAGGGATGGGAATCTACACCCTCATGTGGCTAAGGTAATCAACTAGAGCTATGTGAGACAATATGATGGCAGGGAAGGTTAAGTATCATATACAAATACAAATATAGTTGGATACCTCCTCTAGAAGCCAAGGTGACAAAGGGATAACTTACATTCCCAAAAAACAAATTATGACAGAAAGAGCCAGAGCAATCTAAGAAAAACAAATGCTTTGAATGGAAAAGACTTTCACCATGAGTCTAATCACCAAGTGGCAACCTGAGGCACATCTTCAACAAATACTAAGGAGAGTGATTAGATGATTCGTTCAAGTCCACCACTCAGGAAATTATCTATTATTTGGACATGGAATTGGTGGAATAAATAAAAGGGACAACTCTTAAAAATCATAAAGTCAATTAAGAGTGTAAGAAATGTGAACTTTTTCTACCCATGGTTTAGCAATAATCTCAATGGAAGAGTTGAAAGGGCTTATAGATATATACATGACCCATGCTTCCTCATTTCCAAAGATCAGAGAAACTTATGGCTTCCCAAGAGCACAGTTTGTTTTGTTTTGTTTTGTTTTTTCCTGAGCCAACTGGGATTAAGTGACTTGCCCAGAGTCATACAGCCAGGAATTGTTAAGTGTCTGAGACCAGATTTGAACTCAGGTTCTCCTGACTTCAGGGCTGGTGCTCTATCAACTGTGCCATCTAGCTGCCCCAAGAGCAATTTTAAAGTAGGAAAGGTCAAATACATTTTACTGGCTTCAGTAACCATCTTGTGCTGATCCTTTTTTCATTTACTTAGGCTTCTTCTAGAAATATAAGAGTATTTTGTCTATCAGAAACCAGAAACCCATAGCTTGGGAAGGTCTGGCAGAACAAATGTTTCATTAGCATAGCAGGAGCTAAAGTGATCTCCATGGAGGGGACGATAAGAGTTGAGATCAAGGTCAAATCAAAATTAATCTTCTTTGGTGTGTGGGGTTAAGGGGAAAAAGGGAACAAAAAGGGGAAGAAGTATCAAATAAACACATATTTCCAGCAGAATTCTTGCCTATGTTAAGTGCACTAATTACATAAGAGCTCTATTTCTATCTCCTCTTAACTGATATGGTCAGGCTATCTATCATTACTTAGAACTTGGAAGCATATTTTCTATTTATTCACCAATACTCCAGCATTTCAACTCTTCCCATGCTTTGCATTTGTCCTTTCTCACTCTATCTCTTTAAAAATTCAATTTATGTACCTACCAGATTCCATTTTAATCTCATTCTCTGCAGTTTGAAGTATTTTAAACTGTCCCCAATCACTATTTAAATCTCTTATCTTTTCCATTTATTTATCACTACAAAAAGTGCTTTCCAACCAATACTTAAGCAAAAATTCTTTAACTACAACATAAGATCCTTAGACAAAATATACAATGTTTAATAATTTTTATTTTTAATTTTCTTAAATAAATACAGTCAAAATTCTTATTCTTCCTTAGAAATTAGTTAGGTGACGACTCTTCCATTAAACCTACTCTGACATGTAAGCTAAAAGAGATCCCGCCTATTAAGGACTCTCTAAATTCTTTAAGAACAAAAATGACTATTTTTATTAAACTTTCTTGATTTGCAAAATAAAACCATAAATAACCTCAGAAACTTCTCCCATTTTATGGACAGGAAATTTCAAAGTTACACACTTTTTTCATTTTTCCTATGCCCACTAATTGTAGAGTGAGTTTGTGAAAAAGGACCAGAGAGGAGCCTTGCTACCATAGAAATGGAGATGGATAGACTATCATCCTCACTATCATCCCAGACTCAGGAGAAAATCGATCAAGAGCATTTTCAGAAGACTCACCTGTAGCTATACCATCAAAAAGGGACAGGACTCTGATTGGCCGTCTCTTTGATGCAGGGACTGCTGGATACAGTTTTGGAACTGCCTATCCAACAAAACAATAGCAAAATAATTAAGAAGGAGGTACTGAGTAACTACTAGGAAATATTTTTCTGACTGAAACAAACTACTTTCTATATAATAAGGTCCCAGTTTTTAATATTTCTCAGCCAGATTTCTGGCCTTTTATTCAGCTACTGTACCCCTAGCAAAGAAACCAACTCTCAGATAACATTACTGGTAGTTAACTGTTCAACTCAAAAGTTTTGGGACAAGACAATTCACCATGGAGAGCAATAACAATTTGTATTTCCAATTTGTATAGAAAAACCCTGTTCAGTGGATACCCATACCCAATTTTACTGAATTAATATCTGTGAAAAAACCAGTATAAATAAACTTTGCCATGCTTTTCCCCCTCTTTTCTCAGTCATCACCAGAGACTTGATGACTAAATATTGTTGGTGAAGCTATGGAAGTGGTCTAGCCATTTAAGGAGCTATTTACCTGGAACTCTGACCAAAAAATTACTTACCTATCTATCCATCTATCAAGATACACAAATGGTCTAGTAACTTAACTATATATTTATGTGTGTGTGTGTGTGTGTGTGTGTGTGTGTGTATATAAAATAAAATAGACACACACACATCCCCTCATACTCTTTTGCCCTGATCCCAGAATATTCTTGACAAAACACATCATTCACTTTTAACAAAGAAGAACTGGATCAGGGTACAGATTGGGACTTTTTTTTTAAACAAAGGCAATTTAAAAATTGTTTTGCTTCTCTATACATTTTTTGAGGATAATCACTGTCTTTTTGCTTCTTTTTGTATTCCTATTACTTTCCAGAGTTTATGGTTATCTCCTTTTCCCAATCTGTGGGTTGCATTCTGATAAAGCTGCTGTACATAACTTGTTTCTCAGACTGATTAATGGGGAGCATTCAATTCACTTGTTAATGGAATACAATGCAATGATCTTTCAAATGTGAAATACACCAGGAAAGGCTTATATGATGAGAACCACCCAAAGGTTTGGGATTTATTATAAAGGTTACACTCTTAAAACTGTCCTGGTAAAGATATTGAAAATGGAATGTGGGCGAGATTTTTTAAAGTAAATTTTTATTGTTGCCCAAACTTTTCCAATATAAATCTTTCAAGAGAGTCCTGCTTCTATCCTGAAGTCTAAAATCCTGGACTTTGAGCTTGAAGGGACATTAGATCTGTGGTTTTGGAGGAAGAAAACTACAGAAGGCCAATAAAGTACAACCAACATAGGAAGCCAATCTTTCTCAGTATCTCACAAAAATACACCCTTCAAGCAGAGGAATACATTAGATAACATTAACATTTCTCTAAGATACCAAACTATCTATGTGGAATAGTTCCAATTTTTTTCATGACATTCAACTTTCTTTTTTCTAAACAAAGAATTAAACTGAGATAGAGCAGAAGTGAAAGGGACAAAATTTCTACCCTTGTTGGAAAAACCAATATATTTACTAGATGACCTTGGGCAAGAAGAGACCTCTGGGTCTCTTCTATAAATGGAGAGGTTGCAATATCCGTATGGTCTTTTTTAGAATGTTAAAAGAAACCATACGGATATTGCAACCTCTCCATTTATACAATAATGTCCAGTTATACAATGACAAAGAATTAGTAGCCATCCTCTTTCTACAAATCACAATACACTTTATCCTTTGAAACTATGTCTCCAGAAAAAAAATGTTAAGGGAATTGAATTACATTCAGTTGACTGGATTATTTTCTCCCATGTATATCCGTTCTTTAAATAGCTATATGAATTCCTAGCCTTCTTTAAATGCTCATGAAGTTCCAGTGTCAAAGCTGGAACCCAGCCAAATGTGGGGTGGGGGTGGGGAAGAGATTCATTTATCACAGATGAGAAACCCTACAAATATCTTACATATTCCTGAGCTATGTCATTGGTGAAAAATTCCTGAAGGCGAATGCTCCAGTCCTTTCGACGCTGTAAGACCCCATAGCACCGCTGAGGCTGGCACATGTAACAACTCCAAGGCTCTTGTGCTTTGGCACTGACTGACGTTCCTGCTCCAACCAGCACATCAAGGCATTCGACACAAAAGCACCTGTGCCCAGGAGTAGGAGAAAAAGGGATTAGCCAAAGTGCTCCTACATATTGCAACTTGACTTGACTTGAGCACTCTTAAAACCCTATGCACCTAAGAAGGTTAAGCCAGGCTAAAATGTCCATCTTCACTTAACCAATTCCCCTCTTTTTAACTGTTCCAAGTCTTCATCATTTTTACCACTAGAATCAAAGAAGTAGACAGCTTATTGTCAGATATTAGTCAAATCAGGAATACCTTCTATGACATCAATTCTTTATCTGTCCAATGAAGAGGATTTGCACTTTATCTCTAAATCCATTCTAAATTTCCACCACAGAATCCTAAAACAGAAACCTCTACAACATCCCTTATGTCAAGTCCTCACTTGAAAGCTTCCAATGAATGAAAAGGAAGGAGTCAACTGGTAAAAAAAGGAAAATGATTTCCTAATTTAAAAGTTAAGTGCACATATTTAAAAAGAATTCCATTTAAATAATAAGTTGTGTTTTAACTAGAACTAGAAAGAGAAGTCATATATAAAGCTAGAAGAGCTAGAAGTAAAAACTTAGGAGATCAGAGATGCTTAAAAGAGACTAGAAAACAATATCCAATGATCGCTGGTAATTTAACTATAAGAAAAACATACTGGTCTGGGTCCCAGAAGCCCCCTAGTTTGAAGATTATTCTTTAGTGCCCCTGTAATCTTAGCTCTCATCTTATTATTATAAAGATGGGATTTGACGAGAAGGACCTTTTCTAGGTCTGAATACCTAAAATGAAAGATCTTTTTTGATATCCCAACTATTATTTTCTGAAAAACAAATCAGAATGAATGTGAAAGAAATGATTCACTGTTTAAATCCTTTGAACAAGACTTTTATTTTTTAATTTTATTTTAATAGTATTTTTCCAATTACTTATAAAGATGGTTTTTAACATTCATTTTTGTAAGATTTCAAATTCTGATTTTTTTTCCTCCCTTTCTCTTATCTCCTAGCTCTTCATACTACCAAGCAATCTGATACAGATTATATGTGTATATTCATTTTTAACATATTTCCATGAGTCAGCTGAAAAAGAAAAATCAGAAAAGGGAAAACCATAAGAAAGAAAAAAAGAAAAGAAAAAAAAAGGTAAAAATACTATGCTTCAATCCATATTCAGTCTCCATAGTTCTCTCTCTGGATGCAAAGTTTATTAGAACTGCCTGAACAAGACTTTTCTTAAATGGCTATATCATTCTGGGACTTCTCTGACTTTTCTACCATTGTCCCAAGAAGGCAATGAGAAAGATCCCATCAGCCTTAATGTGTTTTCTTAGCATTACTTTCAGCCCCTCTACTTGAAAGGTGGAGCTACAACCTCCAAAACGTCTATTTCAAGAATGTGGCTGAGTTTAGAAAATCCCATTTCTCACCTGGCTACACTACACTAGGTACTTATGCGTCTCTTGCCCCCCATTCTCGACTTTTCTTCTTTTGGATTGAAAACAGGGACTCTTTTCTTTTTTCATATCTGTATCCCCATTTCTAGGCACAGTGCCTGGCACATGGTAGATGCTTATTAAACATTTATTAACTTTTGTTATTATTATTATTCAGTCTTTGGCAAAGATACTGAAGGGGTTTGCCTTTTTCTTGTCAAACTGGGGCAAACAGGGTTAAGAGACTTGCCTAGAATCACACAGCTAATAGGAGTCTGATGATAGATCTGTACTCAAAGTTTTCTATCTATAAGCCTGGCATTCTATCCACTTTGCCACCTGGCTGCCCATTTATTGTTATTAACTAAGGGTTCTAGTCACATCAAAATATTCAAATGAGCAACAAACTGGAAAAAACTTCTGAGACAACCATTTGAGAAATAGTTTAACAAATTGTATGTAGCATCTTAATGTAATAGAACTTTAATAAAGAATGAGGGATTTAGAGAAACTTGAAAATATCTGGCATATATTCATTCAGAGAGAATGATGAAGAAACAAGAAAACACAGAATGAATAAAATGCTGTAATTGTAAAAGCTAACCTTGTATATAAACATACTTATGGTACCCCACCTTAGCTCTCAGTTCAAGAGCAAGAAGCAAATGTACATATATTATTAAAAGAAAGTCATGTGTCATCTTGCCTTGCCAACACATCTTTTGAACTTCCCAGGACTAGTCAATCACTCTACCACAGCACTCCCCCATATGTGCTGTTTCCTCCTACAAAGCAAGCTCTAAGAGGAGTAGCCTTTTTATTTTTCTGTTCGTATATCAAGTGTTTAGCATGAAGCTTTATAAACAGTAAACCCTTAATGCTTTCCAAAATGTATTCACTTTTGTGTCATTGACAAAAAAGCTAATGCAGTAGTGACTTCATTAAGAGTAATGGAACTTTCAGGTTGAAGTAATACCTCCATAACCATCTAGTCAAAGTCAAGTATAAAGCAGACTGCTCTCAAGAACACAGAGAAAGACACAAGAAAAGGGCTTACCGGCAACAGCTTGAATTGCTACATAGTAAGAGTTCCCGTCCCTCACAGCATACGGTACAGTACGATTGATAGCCATCATCATCGTACATATAGAACAGCTCTAGAAATCTATCCTGGTTAGAAAAAAAGATAGAAACATGTCTGGGAAGAATTGCCTTTAAGTCCCAGAATACTAAGTCCCACCCACTGGATACCTAGTCATAGGGTCAAAAGGTTGGTTTAGGCCCATGGAATCCACTAATGCTTTAGGGAAGAGTTTGGGGGAAGAAATGAACCATCCCTGACCTTGACTCTTTTCTAAGGAATAAAACTAATAGGTAACAAGTAACATAGGAATCTAAAGAGAAGTGTGTAGTTGAACTATCAGAAAGAAAAGCCATATATTTTACTAAGACTTACTTTACATGTATGACAAAGACCCCCATCAAAGAGAGGGTGAAAAGAGGGTGGGTTTTTTCTTCCACATGCTATGCAGTTATCTGTAACATACACAAAAAGGCAAGGGGAGATAAAATAAGGTTGATACATCAACAGGGATAATAACCATTCTACCCAAATTATACTCAAAAATTCCCCAATAAAAGAATTTAGAGATATGGTACCCCAAACTCAGTGATTAGCAGAAACAATATTCTGACTTCTGAAAGGGGTCAAGAGAAGGAATTAATGCACTTGCTTTGGCACTCAGAACCCAGATCTTAGGTGTCTGGTGATAGAGTACAAACTCAATTAGTCTGCTCTATGTTGTGGGCCCCAGACCAGGCTTCACTGTTAATCAGTGACCATGCCACCTGCTTAGCCCCTTATTCCAAGTTCTGGCAACACAATCTATGAACTGACTGCTCCACACAACTCCCCATCTATATGATTCACCCCAAGCCAACTCCATTCCCATTGTAACATTCTCTGAACTACTCCTTGATGCATGCTGTTTCGATTTACTAGGATGCTAAGTTCCTTGAAGATATATAGGCTTTCTTTATATCCATAGTGCTTGGTACATATTAATTCCAGGCACTACTTACCAAACGTAGAACACAAATAGAAATTTTTAGTTTACAACAAACATAATCTTCCAAGGAATCATAAAAAAAGATAAAACCACAAAAATACACTCGAAATTATATGAAATGATGCCAAGTGAGGAGAGTTGGGAAAATACAGATAATGACAACAATGTAAAGTAATAAATAAATGCAAGTAATATAAATAAATGCAATAAATAAATGCAAGGAAATTAAAATGATCAAGGACTAAGGAAAACCATCTTTTCTCCTCCTGTTACTATTTTTCAAAGGTGAAGAGGCATGGCCACAAAACACTGTATACAAGGTCATAAGGGATGAGGGTATGGACTGGAAGAGATGCACAAAATGAAATATCTAAGTGCTATAAAAACAGACTCGAATAATTTTTTTTTAATCTTTCTATGGGTTTAACTCAATAGGTAGGAAAGGGGAAGATGGCTAAAGAACCAAACTAGTACTTCCTATTAAAGAATGGCACTAATCATTGTGCCTTGAGATAAGGCATGGTACTCATGCAAAACAAACCTGTGGCTAAGCATTTCTTTGCTTCCAAATGCCTAAGCAGCTTTTTACTCCCATTAACTTTCCCACTTTAATGATAAAGGTCTTGTTAAAGATAAGGGAAATAGTAGGATTTCAAAACTACCATCCTTCAAGATACAGATATAGTCCCTTTTAATAGCAACTTACAAGTAGATGCTAGAAAAATGTAGTCTTTTGAAGCTCTAAAACTATGTCTGTAATACTAAATTAGAATTAGATATGGAATTTTTAAAAAATCTTGAATATCTTAAACCCTTTTTGACATGAAGTGGTTCCCAAGTCAATTGAGAATAACACACTGGTATCTAGTAACTTCTTAGAAATATTCTCAGGTACATATGAACATGATTACTTCTTCCCTTTAAGAAATCTGATCTGCAAAGATGGGCAGAAGCAGCTACACCCAAAGAAAGAACACTGGGAGATGAATATAAACTGCTTGCGTTTTTGTTTTTCTTCCCAGATTATTTATACTTTCTGAATTCAATTCTCCTTGTGCAACAAGAAAACTCTTCAGTTCTGCACACGTATATTGTATCCAGGATATACTGTAACCTATTCAACATGTATAGGACTGCTTGCCATCTGGGGGAGGGGGTGAAGGGAGGGAGGGGAAAAATCGGAACAGAAGTGAATGCAAGGGATATTGCTGTAAAAAATTACCCTGGCATGGGTTCTATCAATAAAAAGTTATTTAAAAAAAAAAAATAAGAAATCTGATCTGGCCAACCTGTAATCTGCTACAAGAGCTCTCTGATTCTCAAAGGCTCTTACTAATAGAGTCAGGCATTGAAAACAATTGTTCTGTCCACTGTAACACTGCAGTCTTTTAAACTGCCTCCCTAAATACCAAATCATCAAACTTAAAAATTCATACTTTTTAATCTCTACAACCAATTCCTTGGACAAGGTCTAACTACTTCATGCTTAGGTCTAGTGTTAGCAATTCTTGATCTAGAACTAGTCACCTGTAATTTATGACACTTCTTGTGGCTAAACCCATTACCTCATTTCCTATCCAGTTCCTCTGTTCATTACTCAAGCATTATCATTACTGACAATGTATTCATTCCATTAATTTCCTGGTTCACTGCCCCTGTTCTGCTCAGTCAATACCTGACCAAAAAATAAATACTCATAAGCTCATTTCTCAATAATGGCTGTAATTTTCTTTACTTACCACACACCTGCCCTAACCAGGGGAACATATTCCTGTTTCCAAGGCAGGGTAAGACTAAGCACATCATGTTTATCCCAGCCCATACCTACATTTATAAGATGCTGTCAAATATTTAAACCATCCCATAAGGCAGGGAGAATAGGTTAAGCCAATCTCCAGGAAAAGACCTTCTGTAGATCAGGAGGTGAGATCTGAATTCTACTCCCAGATGTGGGATTAACTTTTTCTTCTTTTCTTACAGTCCCTTCTTTTCTGTTCCATCTTCTGTCAAACAAAGGGATTGAACTACATAATCTGCAAATACTCTGGATTCTAAGAGTCTGTACCTCTTGTAGCTCTGAACTTCTAATGGTCTGATGACAAACAATACCAACTAATACTTTCCAGACACTATTAGTTGTAACATGGATGTAAGATCATCTGCCTTACTCCTAAGTGATGGCAGGGTCATATTCTTTACAAGAAGCAAATCAAGACTCAAACATGAAATGATTTGTTCAATGCCCCACAGCTGAGTTCCCCCCCCCAACAGTTCTGCTCACTCCCATCACGCTGCATATACTGCCTGAACACTGAAAATGAACTACCATAGTTACCTACAAATTGTAGATCAGAGAATGTAACCTCTTTAAAGGCAGAAGTTCACTGGGATTTTTTTATAGCCCCAGTCACTATAACACAAAAAAGAAATGGAATATTTGTTCAAATGAATTCAGAGATTCTAAGACAAAATGCTTGCAGAACAGGCATCTATTCAATGCTTTAGTCACCTAATGCTATGTGTCCTAGAAGCATTTAGGTAGTATAGTTGTGTAACCCAGGAGTCAAATAACTTCTGCTTGCCTCAATTTTCTCACCTAGAAAATAGGACAAAAACAGCACCTATTTCCTATGGTTACTGTGAGGATCAAAGAAGACAATACAAAATCTTAGCACAGTGATCAATACATAATGGTAAAAAATGCTTGTTAATACACACAAATTCTGCAAGGAATCAAATCTGGCTAATTTCAAGTTAGGGCAGCCTACAAGCATATAATGAAGACAACATACCTTCAGGGCTGCTTTTGTTGTTTATGATGTCAGAAACCATTTTTTCTAAATAAGAAGAAATTTGGGTGGGAAGAATAAAAATGGTTTGGTTAATATTTTACAAGCTTTCATGATACTCAATTTATAGTTCTATTTTTGAAAAGAAATTAAAAAAAAAAAGTAGTAGTATTATAATAACACAGCCCATCCATCCAAAGAAGAAGACATATCCATAGAAGGAAAAGCTAAGTTTCTCTCACCCCACTACCCCAAAACGAATTCAACCCAGAAGCTGAATGCCAGTAACAGTCACCTCGACTTTGCTCTTCCTCTACCCGTTCTTTGTTGTTATTCAAGCAGTTGGTCCTCAGGCGTTTCGAAGGAGGTATACTATCTTGAACAGTGACTTCCTCTAATGTCCTTCTTCTCTGTTTGGGTTCTACAAAAGATAATTCATTTAACCTCAGAGCATGGGCTGGAAGCTGGGCCAAATTTAATTCGTTAGTTTCCAATATTCCTAAAGACAATCATACTTAAGCTAACTCATTCTCAAGTAAAATAAAATGTGGCATCAAATATATTTCTGAACTTAACTATGTGTAAATACTAAGGAAAAAAAAAACCTGTGAAACTGAAACGTGGACCGTACTGACATATTTCTTTGCAAGAGTGGGAGTCTTAAAATAATTCTTCTCTAAACCTAGGCTTAAGCACCTAAATTTTCCATTAGGATTTTAGCACAACCATCTAACTTCCTTTAGCTGTGACAAAGTCAAAGATTAATCCCGTGAGTAAATAGCAAAAACTGGTAAATTGTAACTATCCAGTTCCAATAAGTTGCTGGTTGTGATAATACTATCTGTTTCCATGAGTCTTCCTAACAATGCTCTTGCCAGATTGTCCTCAAACAGCCATAGTTTTGTTTTTTTGTTTTTTTAAATATCTCTTTTAATACATTTTCTGGTTACTAGATGAAAAGCCTGAAGAAAAGAAAGGGAAGAAGGTCCCTCTATGTCTGCTGTGCATCATAGTAGATTTGGTTAAATCAAAGAATATTTTCCCCAATTTGCTAATAGTGTTCTATACCAGGAATATTTTTTTCCTAAGTCTGATATCAGATAAAACCACACATATCCAAACAAAACACAATTGCTTGGCTTCTCCACAACTCTTAAAAATTCTATTTAATCACATAATTCCAGTGCAAATACCAGAGATGAACACGATCTAAGCCACAGTTCCTACCTGGAATGATAGATCCATCTGATTTCTGTTTTGGTTTAAGTCCTTCTTCTCCCATTGGCTGGAAGCCGCCATGAGCCCAATCTAACAAGGGCTTGAGTTTTTCATCCCAAGAAGCACCAGGAATGGCTGGAAAAGTCTTGCCCGCCCGGCCCTTGGCCATCTACAAAGCAAAATTTTTAAAAATTAATATCTGGGGTCAAAAAAGGTTGATTCAGTCAGTTATTTCACCAACTTCATAAATCATTTCAATCAATCAAAAGTGTATGCTGCTATTAATGATTTATGTATTCTCAGCAATACAATATTCCAAGGCAATTCTGAAAGACTTATGATGAAAATGTTAACTATTTCCAAAGAACTGTTAACGTCTGAATGAAGATCCAAGTATCCTTTTTCTTTCTGTTTTGCATGACTGAACATGTATGGTTTATATCAAATTTCTTGCTTTCTCAATGAGAGAAGAGAAGGAAACAAGAATATGGAATTTGAAACTCAAAATTTTTTTAAATGTCAAAATTTTTACATGTATGGAGGGGAATAAAATATTAATTTTTTAAGTTGTTTGAAAAATAATCAAAGAAGAAGAAATGAAAAGATACCCTTCCCCCCCAAACCTCACAGCTTTTCATATTTGTCAGAGCTACGGATGTGAAACACTGAATATAATTTCAATTTGTTTTATGTCTTAGTTTTACCTTAAAAAACATTCTTTGTTATAAAGATGGCTCTCTGAAAGATTAGGGGTAGAGATATGTATCAAAACATAATCACAAAAACTTTGGATTTGGGGGGGAAGGGAAATAAAAGAGAACTTTAACATGAATTGCATGATTCAACCCTAGGACAGCAGGATACCCAAAGTTATGATTATCTCAAGATTTACAAACAGGTTTTATGTCAAGAAAGAGTGAGACTTGATTAGACCATTCATTTATTTGAGTTCCAGGGACATTTGAGGAGGAAGCTGACAAGATGTAGTCTGTATCCAGGAAAACAAATTACATCTTAATCATGTGCAACAAGAATAGATGAAGTTTTATCTGCATAAGATTAGTCATTGAACAGGGAGTAAAGATGGGGTGGAGAAAAGGGGTTGCCGAAGGAGAGAAATAAAAGGCATGACTAATCACAAATTGGATAAAATTTGGAAGGCTTAAACTTGTTCTACTTAGTCCCAGAAGTAGAGAACTTGCAGAGAAGCAAATATTAGGCTCCATCAATGTAAGGGAAACCTTCCTAACACATCTATCTCAAATTTGAATTAAGTTCTTAGTTACTGGAAAGTCTTTAAGCAGATGTTCTATGTATCTTTTCTGCACTATTCTCATACTACTTTCCACAATGGATGCTGCCTTGAATCACAGCACTTGTTGGTATGCCTCAACTTAGAATCAAGTTCTCACCCCACACTCTGATGGGAACACTGACTTCATTCATAGGAGTGTCTTGCAAGGACAGCTGCTAGGATGGTATGTGGGGAGTGAGGAGATTGTTGGGCAAAGGGGAAAAGAAACATGTAAGGCTGAGGATTCCACAGGGAGGTGGGGCTGGTTAGCAGTGCCAATCAGCGGAAAAAAGGTTGGGGTATTGAGAATAGTGACAGATGTCAAGCCTCACGCTGAGTTTTTTCCTTCACAAGCATCAGTCAAAAATGAGGAATCTGAGATGGGTCAAGGCCCTACTGTTCTGAGCAGAAGCTTTATTGGAAAAAAAAAAAAAAAAAGCAGCCCTAACATCGCCCTGAATAAAGTTAGATACAATAGAAATTGACCTGTACAAATCACATCACCAACTACAGAGGGACACTGGATGACATTCCCTTCCACCTATGGTTTTTTGTGTTCTAAGGTCCTTGGAGTAGAAGAAAAGTATTGGCAACATGGATTTAGAAAACAGGATAGAGAGATACCAAAGTTTACTAGCTTAAAAAAACTAATTAGTGAATATTTTTAAGTCACTTAATATCAGTGATAATTAGTTTACTAACTCATAAATGGGGATATATAACACTAAATGTCTAAGATTACTATGAGACAAGTTCTTTCCTAAGGTCCTTTCCATGTGTGGTCTAACATCCCTCCCAGTTCTAACATTTCATCAATGTACCCTAAAAGGCAAGGCAATGATTCTTTGAGTTCCCTTGATACCAGATGTTAAGCTTCAATAACAGCATAAAGTCAGACGCAGCCAGGGTAAGAGGAAAGAACCTTGAAATTCCTTAGCCTGACACTATGGTCCAGAGAATAACTAACAGCTTTAGAGTAATCTTGCTACTTACTACCTTTGTTCAAGTCAGTTCTCCCTGCTGGGATTCAAGTTTCTCCCTACTAAAAAGGGAAGGTGGATTAAATCTCCCAGTTCTGAATCCTATGTTGATTGCCTATACATTTAGTTTGTTGCAAATTATTCTTAAACTACAACTTTCATGAGGCAATTCATATTTCCTTCCTATGGATTCAAGCCAACATGGGCATATTAAAAATTACCTTTTTAACTCATCTAAAAATATTCAGTGCAAAATAATCAGAGGAAATAGATTGATTACAAGGAATAATTAATCCTGAAGGGGAAGGGTCCAAGAAGATTAAGTGACTATTTTATTAGAGAGAGTAAAATATTTGATTTTTCTAAGATAAATTTCCCTAAATCTTCTTTTTGTTCTTCTTACTCAATATCAAGAAAAGCTCATAACCTTCCACCTTTCCCAAAACTTCCCCAATTACAAACCCAGTATTTATCTCAGAGGAGGTAAATTAGATCTTTCTAACTGGACGCAATCAAATGTCTCTATGTATTCAGCCATCCCATGACACTCTCCCACAATTACCTCTAGGGCTTGAAATAAAGCCTTCCTGTAAGATACCAGCTTGTTAAACGTAGGTAAATTAAAGTGTTGGCTAAATAATGCAAGACTCACTAACTTGTCTGAGGGGACCTAAAAAGAGAAAAAAAAAAGTTGCATTATAGATATATGTATAGCATATAGAAACACTAAAAAACCTTGGGCTTTCTCTTTAGCACACTCACAAACTTGCCTCATGAAAGAGAAGGTATCTATAGATAAGCTAATAACCTCAGATGTTCTTCTATCATCTGTGATTTTGAACTAAGATTTCAGGTGCTCCTGAATCTTGAGTATACTTAAGGCCATTTAGAGATTATTTCAGACTCCATCACACGGGATTGGGTGAATGATAGTTATGCCCCAAACACTAAGAAAACATCTTTTTATTTCCAGCAGTT
This sequence comes from Antechinus flavipes, assembly GCF_016432865.1. Taxonomy (NCBI): domain Eukaryota; kingdom Metazoa; phylum Chordata; class Mammalia; order Dasyuromorphia; family Dasyuridae; genus Antechinus; species Antechinus flavipes. The sequence continues at coordinate 450,940,721 of NC_067399.1, forward strand.
TTCAAATAAGGTCAACTCCTGTTTTCATCTTAGGTAGGTAGAAGGAAGAGTTGGCAGCACCATAAGTATATGAGCAGAGAGTAAGAAACCAATTATATTGACACCAATTCTGGTTAATTCCTGAAAAGAGTAAATCCCCACACCTGCAGGATCTGCTCCATTTAGATGATCCCAACAATGTACTGACTATGGGGTGCACAGGAAGTTGAGTGAGCAAAGACTTGAATCTTCTTTAACATTAGCTGGATATCATAATTTGGACAATTTCCATCTCTGGAATCTCCACTTACATCTAGTTTGTTGCAAATTATTCTTAAACTACAACTTTCATGGAGCAATTCATATTTGCTTCCTATGAAGCCAAGCCAACATGAGCATATTTAAAAAAAAAAAAACTTTCTTTTTAATTCACCTGAAAATATTCAATGGAAAATAATCTGAGTAAATAGATTGATCACAAGGAGTAATTAATCCTAAAGGAGAAGGGTCCAGGAAGATTAAGTGATTGTTTTATTAGAGAGTAAAATGTTAACTTAAAACACCATATTTTAAAATATTGTGCCCTTTTCTTCATTCCAGATTTCTATAAATTTACACTCAAATTATGTTGTGCTTGAGATATTACTGAGGATATGAGGAGACATCTCTCCCTGAGCAAGTAATGCCCAAATTTAGACATTCTTAATGTTAGCTTAATAAATTTGCTCCTGGCAGACTGGTCCCTAAAATGCAGTGTTTCTGTCTTCAACATGTCCACATAAAGTCATATGACTATATATGTATAAATACCTATTTATTTAGATTTAGAGTCATAAAATATCGTGGCTACCTTTTGTCACATTTTACAAGTAAAATGTGTATCTGTCCCTAATATGGGACATTATTATTAGGGAATCTAAATATCTAATTGAACCAAAATTTCTGTATTCCCATACCTGTCAAACATATATTAAAATTCAATCTTGCTCTTTAACATGAAAAAATAAGTAATTTCATTTTGAATAAGGAAATAAGTCTAGAAGCTAACCATGGTCCCAATTCTTTGACCTAGAGCTCCCTCTGGTGGCCCATGTAATTGCTAGCATAAGTAATTATTACTTTATTGTTCTTGGAGTTTTTGATAAGGAAATTTCATGGGCAATCAATCTTTTAGCTACAATTCTCTCAAAATGTTGATATTCTATCTTCCAAGCATCCCTCCACTTCTGACAGACCTCTGAAGCAGTTCTACTGCTTATATCAGTATTTCAGGAAAGGGCTTTGTCAATTGTATACTCCATGGCACCAATCATTATCCCTTATGACTTACCAGACCAAACACTTTTCAGGCCATTACTCTCTTTTATACCTTATCTCCCTTTGTTAGAACTATGAAAACTCCTTGAAGGTTAAATTTTTATACCTAGCAGTTGACTTGGGCAAATGAACAGCAATTACTAAATGCTTTTACTATTCCACCATGGGAAAGATAAGGGGGAGGAGGGAAGGGATAAAAGGAAAGAGGCCAGGATGTTATCCTTATGACATCTTTAAAAACCTTGTCACATTATTACCTTTGATCACCTCATCATACAGGCTATTAAGCTGAATGTACATATCGTGTTTTAAAATCAAAACAATTTATATCATTTCATTTTGAACCTTACAATCCATTGGAGTGACGTTTGGTCCCCATTTGAAAAAGAGGACCTGAAGAAATGGAATGCTCAAAGTAACTGAAGTGAGAGCTGAAACTCACCCCCGGTCCATCCAATATGGATATCAAGAGTCTCTTAGGCATCAAGTCACTATGTTGCCACGATCAGGGGCTTACCTCAGAATATTTGCCATCTCCAAACCACTGTACCCATCTCATGCCAGGAATGGCCTGGCGTTTTGTATTAGATTTCCAGGAAACCACAATAGCAGGCCACCAAGAAAAACCTTTAATTTTCCCCCAGACAAGTTCACCAATGTGAAATTCTTTTCCATCCTGAAAGTCAATTACAAAAAAAATCAGAGGGAATAGTGAGACAATGGAAAGTCAAAGTCAACCAGTAGCATCTATCTACTTGATCACCCCATGATCAGTTCCTTTCACTCCACCGACCACTTCAAAATCTTCTAGTTCATGTGGCCAAAACTCTGAGTGCAGTAAGACCCAGATTAAAATTAATAGGAATTTTTTAAATTAATAAAAATACCTGTTAATTTATAATTTTCTAATAGCCTATATCTGCCACAGGGATTCATTTCTAGTGAAGTTTTTCACAATCCTGACCTAGTTCACTCTCATTTTTAGTGCTTATAAAAATAAGATATTTATTTGCCCCAATACTGAGGGGCATGACCTGAGTCAGGATCAAAATTCTGGTTTTATAATTCATTTGTTTCCACTATGAAGTCTTACATTAAGGAAGAAGACTAAGTGTCTTTCCTGAAGAAAAGCAACCTAGGACTTAGAAAATGATTAGAAGACCCAGATTTTTGAGCAGCAATTCTATGGACAATTCATTTTGGACTTTCATCATCTTCACCACAGTCTGGCCCACCCTACATTTCAAGTATTCCCTCTCATGTCTGTGACTTTCCTCCAGCTGTCATCACATGCCTAGAATTCATTCCCTCCTTTTCACCTCTTCCAAGTCCTTAGCTTGGCCAGCGATTCAGTTCAAATACCACCACTGTTTGGGGCTTTCCCTGGCTGCGACTGTCTTCCTCCCAAGGTTACCTTGTATCCATTCTGTACTTATATTCCAAAGAACTGTGGTCATGTTGCCTCTCTCATAGAAGGCCATTTCCTTGAGTTCAGGACACTTTGATTTTTGTCTGTGTTCCCCAAGGCCAAAGACAAGTGTAGCATGTGATAGGCAATTTAATAAATGTTGATGATTCACTAGAGGTTAACAGGAAGCGTTGCACTTGGTGACCAATAGTCTACTTCACTTCTAAAGGTATGTGATATTGAGGTGGCCATTTCATGTCAAGTTTCCATACCTGGTATTCCACCTGATCATGGTTGTCTAAAAGCACCACTGGGGAACCCAGAGAATGACGACGTCTTTCTCGAGCACTACGCCTGGTGGTAGTGTTACTCCCAAGATCATCAGTGAGATCAATAGTGAGGCAAGAGCTCAGGGAAGCCTGGATACCAGTGGGCAGGTTGCCGGTGGACTGTCGACGCCTATTACTCTAGAATGAGACAAATCAAAGTGGTAGAATGAAGAGATACAGCCTGACAAAAATGATGTCATCAAAAAGTGATCAAAAGAGACAAGAACTGTCAAAATCAAAGCCAGGAGTGAATAGAGGACTAGCTCCTAAGTCAGGAGGAACTAAGTTCAAATCAGGCCTCAGACACTTAACACCTCCTGGCTGTGCGACCCTGGGCAAATCACTTAACCCCAATTGCCTCAGCAAAAAAAAAAAAAAAAAAAAAAAAATCAAAGCCAGGATGAAGATGGTGGATCCAAAAATAAAGTTAAGGCAATGGGAAAAGATTCCAAAGAACAGATTAGTAAAACACATACAAAAACACACAAATAAACTCATAAATACCAACTTACTGGTATTTAAACCAATTGTAGGAAAAGGACAAAATTAGAGAACTCACTGATAGAACATCCCACAGAAGGAAACTCCTAAAATTCTGTCTTAACTGCAAGACTTGAAACCAACAGCTTTGAGGCCATTTTTCTAACAAATAAACCATGAGTAGAGGTAAGATAAAACTCTTCAATTGATTAAAGGTTAGATGAGAAGTTGAGAAAAAGAATGAAGTTTGGGTTTATATAAACAACCCTGAACCTTGAGGAAGACCAATAAAAAGCTCATTAAATGCATCGGGAGCAATGGATAGGTAAGGACAAAATTTTTGTGAGAGATGCTACTCAGACAAATATATCTGGCTATTTTTCAAGGTTACTTTGTATATTGTCTCAAACTTTAAGATCTTTCCAGCTTAGAAGGGAATAGCTCCTAAGACCAACAAAGGCAACAGGATTAACTGACCACCCACAGTACTCCATCCATACGTCAGGTCAAACACATTCAAAGATATTTAGAGGTAAAAGATAAAAAAGTCAAAGAAGAAGGAAGAAGAGAAAGTGACCATCCTCCAATGGCTCTGGGAAAAGGAGGAAGGTCACAGACAACACAGAATGCCCTATGACCCAAAACAATCAAAAGAGATATGTGTGCTTGCTCATTTTCAACACTCAACTCACACACCTATTAAGACAGCAAGGAAGGCACCAAATGACCATGGCAAGAGAAGAAAATAAACCTAACTTTCCCTCCCCAGGCTCCAGCTTATAAATCAAACAAAGGTGGGGAGAGAACCATGAGTGGCCTTTGGTAGAACGAACCCTCGTCACAGGAGTCTCTTTGAAGTCAGAATTGATTTCTTCAGTTTCTTTTCTGCTGGGCTTACTGGGCTCAGCTCGTGAGGCCAGACGTGGCGGAGGTCTGCGTCTTCCCCACTCAGTGGCACTATCCTCACTTTGGGACCGGACCTGGAACCAAGAGAGCACATGTACAGGGTCTCAATAAAGCACATGGCTAGACTACAGGGAAAGAAGTAGGGACAACAGATTTCTATCATTAAAGTTTTAATCAACAGTAAAAGAAGTCTCACCACTTTTCATAAAGGTACATAAGCAAAATGTTCTCTAATTAGGTTGTGAAAGATTCCCCTATTTTTGACTAGTGTTAACTTGATCTTCATAGAAAACTCCCTTTTCCCCAACAACTTCCCTCTCCCACACAAAATGTCCTATATTTCCCAGAAGAAGATGAATTCTCCAGTTTTAAATGTCCAAGACTGGCTCAGTGGTGAGTTATCAAAAGATGTTATCAGTATCTAAACCAGTTAATTATCTACTCTTAATACACAATGTGTAAGAATCCTTTGTGGGCTTTGGCAATAGTCCAACTGTAGAAGTAATCACAAGAGACAACAATAATTTTGCAAGCTGATTGGAAGCCACAACCTTAAGAATATCAGCAATCTCATATGTTCTCTACTAGAAGATTCAAGAAATGATGAACCCCTATTCTAAAGAAAAAACAATCAAGGTTTCCAAAAACCTGAGGGTACATTCCAAAAAACACTTTTAAAAATTAGAATCCATGGGCAGCTAGGTGGCGCAGTGGATAGAGCACCAGCTCTAAAGTCAGGAGGATCTGAGTTCAAATTTGGCCTCAGACATTTAACATTTCCTAACTATGTGAGCCTGGGCAAGTCACTTAAACCCAATTGCCTCAGAAAAAAAAAAAAAAAGAATCCAGTAAAACTTCATTCTTTATTCAAATCATAGCTAAAATGAAGCTAAATTGGTTGGAAAATAAATAAATAGATAAAGCCAAACAAAGTCAGTTTTGGTAGAAACTGGTCTTGGGAATAAAAAAAAAAAAAAAAAAAAAAAAAAAACGGTTTATCTGTTAGGATAAGCCTCAGAGCAAGTTACTTCATCTAATTTTCACAGACTCTCATCTGTAAAATGGAGACAATAGTATTTGGACTTTCTACCTGAGTTTTTTTATTCTTGATTATTAATACTGATTAGAATCAATGACCAAAATAAACTAGTGTTGGATAAACCCAAAGACTCAAGCTTCTGAGATAAGCACTCACTATTTCAAAAAAATTTGCCAGGAAAACTAGAAAATAATATAACAGAAACTAAGCATCTAACATCCTATACCAAGATAAGATCAAAATAGGTTCATGATTTAGACATATTCAAAAAAAATTGCTGGGAAAACTAGAAAATAATATAGCAGAAACTAGGCATCTAACAAAATAGATTCATGATTTAGATGTAAAAAATGATATTTAAGCAAAATAGGAGAATAAGGGATTGTCTATCTATTTGATCTATGGAGAAGGAGAGAATCTGTAGCCAACGAAGAACTACAGAACATTATGAAATGGAAAATGGATAGTTTTGATTACACTAAATTTAAAAGGTTTTGCACAACAAAACCAATGTAGTCAAAATTAAAAGAAAAGCAGAATGCTGGGCAAAAATTTTTACATCCAGGATTTCTTATAAAAACCTCATTTCTAAAATACATAGAGAACTGACTCAAATACAAGCCATTCTGCAATTGACAAATGGTCAAAAGATATAAAGAGAATTTTCAGATGAAGAAATTAAAGCCATTTCTAGTCATACGAAAAAAGGCTCTAATTACTATTCATTAGAGAAATGAAAATTAAGACAATTCTGAGGTACCACTTCACCAAAAACCAGGACACTAATGCATTCTTGGTGGAGTTGTGAACTGATCCAATCATTCTGGAGACTAATTTGGATCTATGTCCAAAGGGCTATCAAATTGTGCATACTCTTTGATTCAGCAGTGTCTCTACTAGGCCTATATCCCAGAGAGATCACAAAAGAAGGAAAAAGCTGAGATGTGCAAAAATGTTTGTAACAGTCCTTTTTGTAGTGGCAAGGAACTGAAAATTGAGTGGATGCCCATTAATTAGGGAATGGCTGAGCAAACAAATACATATATGGTATATGAATGTAATGGAATATTATTGTTCTATAAGAAATGAAGAGCAGGGTGATTTCAGAAAACCCTGGAAAGACTTATATGACCGGATATAGAGTGAAATGAGTAGAACCAAGAAAATATTGTATATTGTTGACTGTCATTTTTCAGCTCACATATGCTGGTCTAAGTGCCCACAGATCTAGGTACATGGTGTGGCAAGTCCTTAGAAATGTTTCAGTTATTTATTGATCAACTCAAGAATTTTTGCATCACATAACTATCTCTGTTCAGGTTCAAAGGTGACTTACATTTGAAATGTCAGGCTGAATCTTGGTTTCTCTGTACAGCTTTGGCATCACAGGGATTTCTGACACCTCTGAGTCATCTGTCAGCTCCTTTTACAGAAAACAAATTTGGAAGTTTTCATTTTTTTAATAAATGGGACCCAAAAAAAGCCCTTCTTTCCCTACTAATATTCCTAATTAACTTTGATTTAAAAGGATTATAAGATTAAGAATTAAACTAGAATTTCCTTAGTATACTATATTCAAACCTAGATGCTACAAGAAAAGATATTATAATCTGGATAGGGAAGCAGGCAGGAAAGGTCAGCAAATGTAAGCAGGCCCTAGTGTGAAACTAATCCAATGGAAAATATGCTGGACTTAGGAGTCAGTAAGACTTGGGGTCAAACACTGTCACTGGGCACTTACTGTGTAATAACAGGCTAGACATATATAACTTTGAAGTCTCAATTTCCTCATCTATAAAATAGTGATAGTAATGCCTCCCTCACCATATTATTATTTCTGAGAAAGCTCAATTGAAAAAATAATTATAATTCAAGTGCTTTAAAGTTACTAAAACATCACTGAAAAATGTTAATTTTGGATGCAACTAACAATTAAGCCAATTTGTAAGCAAGACTTCTACATAAAAACCTTTTTCTATAAGGGACTGGAGAACAACCTCCTCACCCACCCAAATCAATGTGTATTCAAGTACTCATACAATCAGTATCAGAGCAAAGAAGTAAACGAGCCTAGGTTTTCCTACATCACTGAAACTCACTACTCTCTTCTTCTCTAGGGGTCTCAAGTTTCAGAATTTGAGTTAGAAAGATGCCTCACAGGCATCTCATTTGACTCATGCCTAGAACAGGAATCCCCCCCTAGAACATCCTTGTCAACAATTATCCAGTTTGGGCTTATGAATCAGTGCTGGGAATAACATTAATCCCTCCTAAGATAGCCCATACCTGCTTGGACAGATCTCACTGTCATGAAGCCTCAAATTGCCTCTCCATTACTCCTAGTATTCTCACTTATGAGGCCAAGCAAAAGAAGTCTAATGTCTCCTCTAATGACGTCCTTTCCTATATCCAAAGGCACCGATACCTCTGAGTCATCTGTCAGCTCCTTTTACAGAGAGCTTTACCAATCTGGACATGACCCTTTAAAAGGGGTAGGGATGATATAGACCATACATCAAAAGGAATTAGAGGAAAGATTGCATTTTGGTGAAGGGGATGGGAAGACAATGAGGGATTCCTGGGCAGTGAGGACCTTTGTTGGAAAAACCATTTCATTAACCTACTTCTTGAAGTTCTTAAAGTCTAGAGAATAATGATGATGCCATTCTGGAAGAATGTGGATAAAGGGCAGAAAGAAGAGGAAGAAAGAAAAATCCGTCACCTCTTACAATCTTCCTTGCTCCAACGGTATAGATGGAAACCCAATAAATGGGAAAAGAAGCTTCCCCTTGAAGCTTTACAAGTCAACAAGGTCTCCTACCTCTTTATCAAGAAAGCACCTGATCCAGATCCCTGAGCCCCTCAGGAGAAGGGCAAAGGGATAATGGGGTAAAGGATTCATTGGATGGGTACCTCATCGAAGGTGATCATATGAGAGAGTTCCCTTTTCGACAGTCCCCGTCGGCTTACCCTACGACCTGTGGAAGTAATAAGATAGTCACCTTGGCAGGTATTGTTATGTCATATGAATTTTTTTAGCAGACTCAGATTTCCCTTGTCTTTTCCCAAAAAGTCTGATTGCACCTCTATTTCCCTGTGTTCCAAAGTTACATCCTGCAATAAAGAAAAGTCATTTTTGATCTGATTTTTCTTGTGAAACATAATTGTAGAAATACATATAGAAAAACTGAACAAGTTTAACATATTATTTGCCATCTAGGGAAGGAGGTAAGGGGGAGAGAGAAAAAAATTGAGGAAGGTTTTGCAAGGGTGCAAGTTGAAAATGATCTATGCATATGTTTTGAAGATAAAAAGCTTTAATAAGAAAAAAAAGGTCAATGGGATTGGTTCCTATTCCTCATTTCATCTCCTCTATTGCCTCATTTGCAAAAACAGGAATAATAAAGCTGATGGGGGGCAGCTAGATGGTTCAATGAATAGAGCACCTGCCCTGGAGTCAGGAGAAGCTGAGTTCAGAACCAGCTGCAGATATTTAAACTTCTTGGCTATGAGACCCTGGGCAAATCACTTAACCTCAATTGCCTCAGAAAAGGAAAAAAAAAAAAAAAGATTTAAAAAAAAAAAAAAAAGCTGGTAAGGAAGTATATATTGGCTCTATAAATAAAGAGAAATTAGCAATCAAACAATGAAATAAATGGTCCCACTCTGAAGAGCTTATAAGAGAGCTATAATATAAGCATGAAGGCAGTATGGTTTAGCAGAAATATTATTTGTCTATAATATAACCATTCAAGATCCTAATTCAGACCTTCCATTCACTATGTATGTGTGTGACCTGAAAAAAGCTCTTCACCTCTGTGGGACCTCACCTGCCTTCTTTGTAGATGAAATTTAAAATATTTACTAAATTAAATTTCACTTGATTATGTAAAACATCAGGTTTTTTAAGTAGTTGTACGCACTGTTCTCTTCTCCTATCCTGCACCTATCCCCCGCCAAGGAAGCTTCAACACTGTAGACTGATTTACTAAGATTCCTCATTTCCCTTGATGCATAATTGAGCTTTTATAGTCCATCCTTTCAGGATGATGCTTATGACAGGAAACAGTACTCCAGAAGGAATCTAAACAGAGCAAAGGAAAGATCCTTTCTTCACTCAAAACTTCTACTCACAAGCTGAGATTTCATCCTTTTTTTTTTTTTAGCAGGTTTGGTCTAACAGCACTGCCCCAATAAGAACCATGAATTATGGCATCCTGTGATTTCCCCAATCTTGAAGTGGTCAATGCAGGATTCTTCATTTTATACAAATTAAATATGTTTGGAAAGCATAAGAAGGCCCCTAGAGAGTCTTCCCTTTAAGAACTTCAAGGACACATCCCCTTCCAATTTTCTCAAAAATCATGAAAACAAAAAAGAAAATTACCTTTGATCTCCAGGCTCTCCACAGCTTCCAGGACTGGAGGAGAAAGAGTGTCATCATCACTGCCATTGACCAAACTAAATTCTTCTTTGTTGGTCTCCTCACCATTATATCTTCTTGTTTCTCCCTTCATTGTGCCCTATAGGAAATGGCAGGGGGATGGGGCGGAGAGGAACATATAGTAGACATATCATAGCATTAGTCTAAGATAATATAACTCAACAAGATAATGATGCACACCTCTACTCCTAAAAGCATCTGACGAAGATATTGGGATCATTCAGTGATCAGAAAACCTTGCTTTATATGCACTATTGGTACGTGTTCCACAAGATGTCTTCACCAACTAACTGAAGCTCCAAACCCAACTTCACTGGATAAAGAAACCCCTACCATCAAGAATGCCCAAGAGACATTGAAACTGCAGGAATCCAAGAATCAGTGTCTTGTTGGGGTGAAGAAAAGGAAGAGAAACAGTGTTGATTCAAGCAGCTAACACTATGATACCCTTGCCTCTATAGATAGGATCCAGGTCCTGATCTACTTGCAACCATAAGACCTATTCCACATATTTCCTCTCTCCTCCTCTGATGCTAATCCTGGCCCCAAATTCTGTCTCTTTGAATTTAATACACCAAAACTATTTTTTTCTGTTAGTTTCAAACCCTTCCTTTTCCACTTCAGTGAATTCTTCTTTCCTGCCTCTTTTCTGCTCTCCTCCTCATTCTCCAGAGCTTCTTCTCTTCTCTCTCTCCTCCCAAAGAATCACTTTCTCTACTGTCCATGGAAGAAGATCTACCTTGCCAATTTTTTGGACCCAACTGGCTAAGATTTTTGCTGATCATTTTCCTTTTCCCTCACTAGTTTTCCCCACTCAAGCACTAAAAATTCAAATTCCAAGAAGAAACAGGGAATCACCAACAGGAAAGTGATCAGGAGAAAAAAAAATTTTAAGTGGGAAGGAGAGGTCAAAGGCCTAAAGACTATCAATCATCCCTTCTGTAATTCATAAGGACTTCTCTTTTCCCTTGCCTCCCAAAATCCCAAATGAATAGACAACACTACTGGTTCCCTATTTTCCAAATGCAATCATATTAAAATGGAGCTTCAGCTCTAGCTACTGCTGTTAATTATCTCCTGGAGTTCAGAGAACCTGGTATACAACTATCAGAAAGGGGAAAAAAAATGAACTTCTTATAGCATTAAAGACCCTTTTACAATCCTCCTCCTGGCTGCCTGCCCAGTCTATTCTCCTTCATGTTTTTCCTTTGCTTTGCTTTTTTTTCTCCCCACTACTACACCTGGACAATCTGTGAGCACAAGCCCATCTACAACTATTTTTTTCTGTTGCAAAGACTTTCTCTTTCTTAGGGCCACAATTCAAATACTATATACAGTACTTCAGGAAGCTTGTACCAACACTTTTCAAATCAAAGCAGAAAGTAATGATTTCTCAAGTCAATAAGCAAATAAATAAATGCTTCCTTTCCCCTCTTTCAGAGGTAAGGGACTAGATATGTCATACTGCATACACTATGAAATCTGCATTGTTACAAGGGGAAAGGGATATACTCAGAAATTAAGGTAATATCAATAAATACATTTTAATATAATCTCTCCTCAAACATCTTTGCTTGCCCCACCCCCCTTTGTCTTTCTCTCGTGTTCCCTTGCATAGGTTATATGATTAATGTCTTCCCTTTTTGAGCAATTAGGGTATAGATTCCCAAGAAGAGGTTTTCTCTCATATTCCTATTTGCAGCACAGGGACCATTACATAGGAGCTTAATGAATGTTTAAATATAATAAATAGAGAACAGGTAAGAGGCAATTCTCTTTGAATGAAACCTCTTCACCATCCATTTATGCTTTCCAAGAAAAAGTCATACTCCAGAAAACTCTTTCTTCAATATCACAATGTAATCATCTGTATTCTCTCCACTCTTGACTTCTCTGTAAATACTTTGTCTTTTACCCAGAATTTTACCCAAGATGAGCCTATAATACAGATGTATTCAGAGAGAGAAAACTGTGGAGCCTGAATATGGAATGAAGCATAGTATTTTCACCTTTGATTTTTTTTCCTTTCTTGTGTTTTTTTTTTCCTTTGTAGTCTGACTTTTCATGCACAACATGACAAATGTGAAAATGTGTTTAAAAAAAGATTTGTACAAGCATGATAAACATGGAAATATGTATAGAAAAAAGGGAAAAAGGACCCATATGTGCAAAAATGGTTGTAGCAGCCCTTTTTGTAGTGTCAATAAAGTGGAAACCGAATGAATGCCCATCAATTAGAGAATGGCTGAATATGTTATGGTATATGAATGTTATGAAATATTATTGGGTTTTTTTAAGTTTCCACAAAAAATATATATATTATTGTTCTATAAGAAACGATGAGCAGGGTGTTTTCAGAAAGGCCTAGAAAGACTTTCATGAACTGATGCTAAATGAAATGAGCAGAGCAAAGAGAACACTGTATACATCAACAAGATTATGTGATGAATAATTGATCAATATGGCTCTTTTCAACAATGAGCTGATTCAAGCCAATTCCAATAGATTTGTGAAGGAGAGAGCAATCTGCGTCTGGAGAGAGAGCTATGGGGACTATGTTATAGAGCTTATGTTGTACAGCACAACATAGTATTTTCACTCTTTTTGTTGTTGTTTGCTTGCATTTTCTTTCTCGTTTTTTTTCCTTTTTGATCTGATTTTTCTTGTGCAACATGGTAAACATGGAAATGTGTTTAGAAGAACTGCACATGTTTAATCCATATTGGATAACCTGCTGTATAGGGAGAGAAAAAGGGAAGGAAGAAGAAAAACTGGAACTAAAGGTTTTGCAATATGAATGTTGAAAACTATCTTTCCATGTATTTTGAAAACAATAAGCTATTAAAAAAACAAAAGTACAAATTATAAAAATAAATAAAATACAAAAAAAAAAAAGATTTGCACATATTTAACGGATATCAGATGGCTTACTATCTTGGGAAGGAGGAGGTAATGGACAGAGAAAAATTTAGAATACAAAAATTTAGAATATTGAAAACTATCTTTACAAATATTTGAGAAAAAATAAAGTCCCAATAAAAAAATAATAAAAAAAGAAAACTAAGGATAAGTTTTACCCAGTGTCTAGTTACTGACATCCTCAGGACAAGGGCCACTTCTTTATCTAATTCACTTGCCACTCCTTAGGTACTTCTTTCTTACAGAAAGCACTTGTTTCTTTGTGGCTGTCCAGGCTGACCTAAAGGAAAGCTCTTTCTTTTTCATTTCTCTCTCTCGGGCCCTGCTCACTTCCATCCCCCAAACTTTAAAACCCAGAAGTTGAAGACTAATAACATTCAGTCACATCTCCTCCAATTCAATTTGGTAACTGTGTTCAGTCAGTTACTTCACCTTTCTGGGCCTCAGTTTCCTCCTCTGCAAAATGAACCGCTGAGAGCCAATGTGGGGCCTTTCAGACCTCAGGAATCCTCCCAACAGATAGGAGTCGCTGTCCAGAGGAAGGGGCTGCCACACCCTTCCCTGGGCTTGGCCTCCAGCCCCAGGACTGCTTCTACACCAGGAGCCCAGGGGGCTTCAGTTCACCAATGAGATCTCTCCTCCCAGCCATCGCGAAAGGGACGAGAAGAAGGCTGAACCTGAACTAGCCAACCTAGCAGGGTCTTCCCCAGCAGCCCCAAGTCCAGCTTCAGTTAGGGAGCTGCTTTCCCGGCCTGCCTGGAGAGTAGGAGCTAGCAGGGTGGGGGAAGGGAGAGAGGAAAGGACCAGCTGCGGTAGCACCAAATTCACAAGGGGGCGCTATGTAGCAAAAGCAAGAGGCGTACCAGAGCGCCGCCTGTAGGCAGTTCACAAGGTGGATGCATCTGTCCTTTTACTCCTCTCCAGCCCCCTTTTAACAGGGCTTTTGGATGACAGATTCCCATCTAGAATTCAAGAATACATATAATTCACATAGTTCTTGCTTTACATACGTGGACACAGATCTCTCTGTAGTGAAGAGATTTTTACATAATGCAAATATGCCCCTACCCATACGTTTCATTTAGCCAAATAATAAAAAGCATATAGAACACAGTATTCTTAGGATAGGGAAAGATGCACAAAAAGTGTTGTCTCTGCCGATTCCTGTCAATGTACTTGTCAATCACTTTGTGAGTGATGCTCAAGAGCAGGTTTTCATTTGCGAGTCTCAGATGCATTCCTCCCAAGCAGAAGAGTAACTCTATTTTTCAAAGCTCTGTGCCCTGGCAAAGTTTTTTCTTCCCAGCAAATATTGGTTCAAGATGGCATTCTTTGATAAAACAGGCTAGTTTCCACTACATTAAAGATTTGCTCCCACAAGTAGGGACTTCCATTTATTATTTTTTTTCAGGAATTCTGGGAATTTCTTTGCTTCTTCAATATCTATATTAGCAACATCTCCTGACACTTACACATTATGAAATCCTGCACTATTTCAAAATTGAACAAACCAACCACTGCTTGCTGTAAAAAAGCAGCATTATTCCTTCAGGGTGCTTTACCTTTAAATCTTCCAAGAAGCCTCAAAAGCTCTAAATGGTCAAAAATCTTAAAAGGAATATTCTTCTGTCCACCTAATTAATAGTTTCTCCATTTTTAGAATAGCATCTTCTCTGTTTCAATGGATAACTTCACGTAAACACTGCAGTTTGCTATACTCCTTGATCCAGGCAGTATCCTTCACTAAGGTGCTTACAATCAATAGCACAAGATTAAGTTCATGTACAATTGATGACAATTTCAGTCTTCCTTTATATTTTCTAATTATTTTCATTTTAATTTCCAAGTCTATTGGCTTATGTTTACAAAATGGTTCACTTTTCTCCTGAAGGGAGAATTTTTCAGGGAGAATCTCCCTGAAGGGAGATCTGAAGACCATGTTTGCCATAGGCATGATGAAAAAATAAGGATCGCTATTGAATACTAGGAATGCTGTGCATCACTTACTGTGTGCTGACACAGGGAAACTGACTTAAAGTGGACTTCTCACTGCCTACATAGTACAGTGTCTGCTGTGGATAATTTTTGTAACTTTTTTATGTGGAATGTAATTTTTTACATCTAAGTCAAATTTACATAGAAGTTTATTTAACAATGAGCAAATTTATATAGATATCATTTCCACCAAGACAAATGAGATGTTTCACCCCTAGATCAAGCAAAACATCTGTGTGAATGAATAAAGTCAGTTTCTTCTAGAGCTGGCAAGGATCAGATGTGCAGAATTTGAACTGGATCTTCATCTCAAGTCCTAAATATTTTTTATTGCTTTTATCACCAAGCTTCTTCACTTCATTACTCAGGGTTACACAGCTAACACATTTCTGAGTAGGACTTCAAGCACTGCCAACCACTCCACCCCACCCCCAAGCAAAGCATTTGCTAAAATGATCAATTCCCTATTTCAACTCGAGAGCCTCCCTCGACTGTGCATGTTTATCCAAACAAGCCATTTACTCAGGGAAACACAGCAGACCCACACAGCCTCTCCAAGGTGGTCCTGAATTACAGATTGAGAAAAGGCTAGTCAGAGATGAGTAGAATTTAAAGCTAGAAGGGATTTTACCTTTATAAATGGAAGAAAGAGAAGTCTGAATAAATATGATTTGCTTAAGGTGACCACACTAAAATATGAGAGCTGGAAATAGGATTCCAACCCATCAAGGTGCCTCAGTTCCTCGGCTATTTCAGAGCTGCCTTACCTTCTGGGCTGGAAGTAGTCATTTATTTCATGCCAGGCTCCCTCCTATTCTGGTCCCTGGGCTATTTAACCAGCTAACCCAACTCAACCCAGGCACTGGGCAGCAGCAGCTCCTGGGTCCAGGGCTGCGCCTTTCATTCTCAGCTTTAATTCTGTCCACAACAGGAAGGAAGCATGGCCACTTTGCCTTTTCCTCCTCTGAGGGGCGGGGGAAGGAGAGGAGGGAGGGAGGGAAAGTGAAGAGTAGTTGCTGGCCCCAGCTTAATAATACAGGCCCTGAAACTCCAAATCCCCCTCCACACCCCCAGGCAGGCCTCATCCTCCAGCCATACACTCAGGAGGAAACAGAGCTCGGGTCTCCCCCAGTTCTGGTTATCTCCTCAAGGGCACATGTCTTTCTTTGGGTTATACTTCAGAAGGCCTGATCCTTGATGTACCTTTTTAAAGGTGACTGAAACTGCATCCACATCAAACCTCACACATAATCCTCCACCATGAAGCAATCTAATTCCTCACACCAGGGGCCCAGGTTGTCCCAACTTCTCCTGAAGCCTGACAATGATTAACCACCACTCTGCAATAAATAACATCTTACATTCTTCAACAGCTAACCTCAGGCCTCCAATCTTCAACTACATTTCCTTACCCTAAATGTCTGTTCACACAGGTAATAATAGCAGGCAGAAGCAAGACTGGAATCCAGGTCTCCAGACTGCAAAATCTGTTGCTCTTTTCAACCTACCTGTCTGCCTCTGGGCATCCCAGAATAAAGACTGTACTTCCCAACAATCTGGCCCTCACAAGTTTGATGCCTACATGTTTCCCACAACAGAAAGAGGGAGTGGGAACCAGGAAGAAGGAACAAGCATCTATGAACTGTCAACTGTGTGCAAGGTACAATTTTAAGTTTTTGTGTTTTTTGCTGAGGCAATTGGGGTTAAGTGACTTGTCCAGGGTCACACAGCTAGGAAGTGTTAAGTGTCTAAGGCCACATTTGAACTCAGGTCCTCCTGACTTCAGGGCTGGTGCTCTGTCCATTGAGCCACCTAGCTGCCACAATTCTAAGCATTTTTATAAATAATTTAAAAATTTCAAGGATTTTTGAAAGCCTTCAGGCAATTGGTAAAATTGCCTTGAGGACAGGGAATCAGAAAATCTAACCTGACAGCTGACAAGGTTAATTTACTTTTTACTGGGGATATCACCTATCTTGCTTTCCTTAAACATTCTGAAAGTATACTTTCTCTGAAAATGAACTATACTTTTCAAAGATACTTTTCAACAGATTACAAAGGAGAACAGACTTAGCCAAGATCATTCACAGCAGGTCTCCCAAGTCCAATCCTTCCCAACAAGCCAAACTATAATACTTTATAATTTAAGCTGGAAAGTAACTTAAAAGAGCAACTGAAACCACTAAAATGGCTTGGCCTTTGTAGACAGCAAGCTGTACTGTAGAAGGGAAGAATTCTGGTTCAGATACAGATTAGAACACATGCCTGAGATCCCTTTCCAATCATAAGATTTTCTTCTTCTTTTGTGATCTACAACTGAAACATTAGGCAACTAGGTGCCATCCAGCTGGCCAGGCCTGGAATCAAAAAGACCCAAGTTCAAATCTGCCCTCAGACACATTTATGTAACTTTAAAGCACTTAGCCTGTTTGCCTCAGTTTCCTTAATTGTAAAATGGGAATAATAATAGCCCCTATCTTGCAGGGTGGCTGAGAATAAAATGAAATAATGACATTTATAAAACATTTTGCACAGCATCCGGCATACAGTAGGCAGTATATTTATAGGTATTATCATTATTGGTATGTGTTGGGTCTATACTGGGACAAGGACTTTGAATATCTCCTCACCCTTTAGTAATGCTTCCTCACTCTATCCCTCCAAGATAATTCACTAGGCCAACATTTAGTTTGAGAAGTTTGCAGAGGAGAAAAGGGTTAGAGGATAGTAGCAATGATGTATGATATTAGGAATAAAGTTATCTGAATAGAGCACCAGCCAGCTGTCAAAATGACCTCAGTTCAAAAACTCCTTCAGACATTTGACATGCTAGCTGTATGATCCTGGGCAAGTCACTTAACTATAAATGCTTCACAAAAAAAGAATAAGGTTATCTCTGCAAAGACAAATAAAAACAGCTCTCAAACTCCTTGACCACCTCTCCTCTATCCCTCCAGAAGTCTAACCAATTGATAATGAATAAAATCAAGAGTCAGAAGATGTATAAGTCTTCTCATTTCAATGACATCTAAGACACAGAAACCCAGATTTATTCCATGACTGAAATGTCTCAAAAGGCTAGTGCTTGAACTCATACTTAATCTTTCTGTGCACAGGGATGAAGACCTAGTCAACCTAACTATTATGTAAATTCTAGTAAATGAATATGAATTATAATAATTAGGCCTCAAAGTCTGAAGCAGTTTTACTGAATTAAGTCCATTCAATTTCCAAGCTTTTATAGGTGGCTCCAATCTAAGGACTTATTTGTGGTCATTTCTAGTACTAGTCCAAGAAGCCTCCTAGAAAGTCAGCTTAAGTTCATCCTAAATTTGAAGCCAGAATGACATAGATTCAAATGCAAACTCCGACTCCAAGCATGTGATTATGAATCAGTCAGTCAATCTTGGAGAGTCTCAATTTCTCATTTATAAAAGGCAATATCTTTTAAGCAAAGTTCTCTGATAAGCATTATCTCAAAAGCCCCCTAAACTATTATTTTAGGAGCCCCTAAAATAATAGTTCTTGTTTATTGAACTAAGAAATTGCTTCTTCATCTTTTTATGGAAAAAATATTAATTGTATTACCTATCCCATAGGCACTGTGAGAAAAAGCTTTTAATAAAGCTGGCTAAGTACCATCCATGATTCCCTAAAGTTTGTAGGCTCAAATCTAAATTCCTTTAGGCAATGTTTAAAGCACACCCCCCCCCAAAAAAAAATTAGGCATCCAGCTTTACCTTATACTACTCCCCTAAAAACTGCAGCACTTTGATAGATCTTCATATTAAACTCATCAATTCTCTTTTCAGGAAAAGTCCTGACCTGACATAATCCAATATACAACCACAGCAAAATTATACTCCATCTTTTAAAAGACAGCTTTAGTGCCTAAGAAATGGGTGATCTTCTCTGAACCTACAGTCCTGACTTTATACCTCTCACTGGGTCCTTATCACACAACATTACCTTATTTGTTGCAAGCAAAATATAGCTTCAAAATCCAGGTCAGATTGTCTAACATATAAATATTACTTCTTGGGAAATAGTTATTTAACTGTAATGCTGTTTTCTCATTTATAAAATGAGGACCAATAATCCTATACTCAGGTTTACAGGAATGTTTTAATGATGGAAAGATGTATAACTGCACAACTTTGAAATCCTTATACTGATTGATGCAATGCAAAGCAGCCACATTCCAGGGAATTGAAAATGAGGCATATTCCCTACTCACCTAAAAGGGAAATGACACATCAAGCCATAGAATAAATCATTTTTTTGAAAATAAATAATGAGAAATTAAAAAAAAAAAGAAAGAAAGAAAATAAATAATGAGAAAAACAAATAAACAAACAAACAATGGGAGAGTGACTGTCCATCAGGACAGAGCTAGGGGGTCATGTGAGAAAGAAAATGCTTGTTAATTGAAAACATAAAAATGACAAATACAGGAAAAGATGAAATAATGTAAAGTGCTTTGTAAATTTTACATAGCTGACATTTACAGAGCATACTTCTCCCAATTACTCCTACTCTGACCTAACTTCTTTTAGCAATCTTGATCCTAAGTTAACTATAGGCTATCTTCCACTCCCTTACCCCTAACTTGCCTCAGGTCATCCTGATCCTGAATTCTAGGTGTAAATCATCATGTCTTTTCTCAGTTTCTACATGCTGAGCTTTCTAGGTAGCAAATAACATGGACTACACTATCTTTTCTCAACTGGGTCCACAAAGATGAAGGACTGGATTTGTTCCACTTACAGAAGACAGAACAGATAAGAGGTTACAAAAGTAAAATCTTAAGTTTACTTTAATGACAATATTCCTAATTATTAAAATTTATCCCAAAGTGAAAAGAATAGGCTACTTCGCTAAATATAGGATTTCTCCTTCAATGAAACGCCTCATTGAAATAGAGGCTAGATGACAACTTATCTGGTCTATTAATAAGGTTATTCTTGGTCCTTCCATAGGCTTTTAAATGGTCAAAGATCCCAAATCAAAGTGGAGATTGTTAGTCTGTGAATTCTCTAAGGAACTGGTTGAATTTAGCTGGGTAAGATTGTAGCCTGGAATAGCATCCAAGAAGCCAAACTGACAATCCAGAATTCTTTCTCAACCTGCTGCCCAGAGGCAGCCCACTTTATCTCTTCAGAAGGAAGCAGCCAAGAGGAAAGGGAAAGAGAAATGCTTTGTTCTTTGCTCCAAGAGAATGATGTGTCCAGAATTCTTGCTACTGGCCCTAGGGGTTATTAAGGATGTCCTTACTAGGAATCCAGGGGAGGGAGGGAAATAACGTTCTATGGAGCAGAGAACAGTGATGTTTTGATTATTAAAGCACTGTTTCTGCTATGTAAGGTTTATAACTATTGATTCAATGTCCCCGTTTTGCAATAAAGAAACATCAGGAAGTAGTAGCAGAGTCATGAGTATGCTGTAGATCCTGTAGAACCAAGCATCTTCTAGGGTCATACTTCCAAAGAAGGTCAGAAAATGGGAGTGTAAAGAATATGAAACATATCTAGAAGGAAAAAAAGTCTTATTACAGCAGGGATTAAAGAAAACACAAGGAATATGAACTCCAATAATATACCAACTCCTCATAGTATATTAAACTCCTTTTAGAACATTTACGATTTAACGTCATACCTCTCAGATTGGCTAAAATGATAGGAAAAGATGATAAATGTTGGAGGGGATGTGGGAAAACTGGGACACTAATGCATTCTTAGTGGAGTTGTGAAATGAGTCTCTGCTGGGTCTGTATCCCAAAAAGATCATTAAAAAAAAGGACTCTCATGTGCAAAAATGTTTGTAGCAGCCCTTTTTTGTGGAGATAAGGAAATGGAAATTGAATAGATACACATCAGTTGGGAAATAGCTGAACAAGTTTTGGCATATGAATATAATGGAATATTATTGTTCTATAAGAAATGATGAGCAAGCTGATTTCAGAAAAGCCTAGAAAGACTTACATGAATTGATGCTGAACAAAATGAGTAGAACCAAGAGAACATTGTACACAATAACAATAAGATTGTGGGATAATCAACTCTAATGTGCTTGGCTCTTTTCAACAATGAGGTGATTCAAGGCAATTCCAATAGACTTGTGATGGAAAGTGTCAATCATATCCAGAGAGAACAATGGAGACTGAATGTGGATCAAAGCACAGTATTTTCATGTTTTTTGTTGTTTGTTTATTTGCATGTTTTTTCCCTTTTGAACTATTTTTTCTTTCACAGCATAACAAATATGGAAACACATTTAGAAGAATTGTACATGTTTAAACTATATCAGATTGCTCTGTCTTAGGAATGGGAAAAAGGGGAAAAATTTGGAACACAAAGTTTTGCAAGGGTGAATGTTGAAAACTATCTTTACATACTATTTTATTTTTTTAATTAAAGCTTTTTATTTTTTAAAACAGATACATGAACAATTCTTCAACATTCACCCTTGCAAAACTCTGTGTTTCAATTTTTCCTCCCCTTCCCCCCATGCCCTCCCCTGGATGTCAAGTAGTCCAATATATGTTAAACATGGTACAAATATATGTTAAATCCAATATATGTATGTATATTTAGACAATCATCGTGCCATACAAGAAAAAAAGAGAAGCAAAATAAAATACAAGCAAACAACAATAAAATGAGTGAAAATGCTATGTTGGGAACCATACTTAATTCCCACAATGCTCTCTCTGGTTGTAGATAGCTCTTTTCATCACTGAACAATTTTACATACTATTTTAAATTTTTTTTAAAGAATATTTAAGGCTTATATGAACTATTTTGTTCATGATCCTATGAAAGACAAGTGCAAATATTATTATGCCCTTCTGACAGATAAGCAAGCAGATTCAGAGATCTTTTTCAAGGCCACAGCTACTAAATATAGATTCCACTATAAAGTGCTGTTTCTAGAAGACAACAGCAAGAATAATTCCCATTTCCAAAGCACCTTAGCTTAAATTGTTCACTTCTCCTCTTCCTCTCCCCACCTTCCCTCGATCAAATACCAGTAGAAACAATAAATATTATATGAGCTTCAGTTTAAGTAACTAACCCAAAGGACACAGTACAAAGAGCCAGCACTCCAGAAAGTCTTGAAAAGAAAGTCAATACTCTTTTCCCGATTCTATAGTCAACTCTAACACAATACATTTGCAAATCCACCAAATTTGCAAAGGTATACCACTCTGCTTGTATTGGTTAAATAAATCCAGTGTTAGGGGAAAGTATGGTAACCAAATGAATGCATTAAATAGACTAAACTATCACATCACATTAAGTGCACAGAATTCTATGCTGAACCCACAAAGATTAATCTCCCACCCCTACTGGCTCAAAATGGAGTTTCTCTCCTTGGGGACAAGGGAAACAAAAACTTTTTTATAGAGACTAAAATGGAATCAGGCCAGTTCCTTCCTTTGCCATCTCTTAATCAAGGGGCTAAGTATGAGCAAGGGTCTGACACCAAATCAGTCCCCCAAGGCAAGGGTGGAGGTCCTGTGATTAGGGTCCTGATATGCTAACTGAGCAACCTTAAGATAGTGCAGAATGATAGTGAAACCAGAATAGATGGACCAAAGGTCACTCCAGGGCTTTAGAGTATGACAAAAAACCAAAGCTAGAAATCATGGACTAAGGTAGTTATCCAAAAGATCCTAAAGACTCGGAGTTAGAAGATCTTGGTTGTAGGCCGGGCTTTGCTACTTACTACTTCTCCTGGTCCAAGTTTCCCAAGATGTAAAAAGAAGATGCCTATCGAGGCATAGTATGTCCAAAGTATTGAAGTTATAGACTTGCTAGAGCTTAACATGATTAGACTTCTCTGTTAAGTTGTAGACATGGCAAAGGACATATGCGGGGTGGACATAAAGAAAAGTGAAGAATCTTGAGATTATGGCATAATTCAGTTCAATGTGCAAAAGGAAAAGGAAAACAATAAATGTTTCAATGACAACCTTCAGTGAAGGAGAAATTCTAATAATGGTAGCCTGTTCTTTCCACTTTGGGATAATTTGAATAATTAGAAAAATTATTATTTGACAATTAATATTGTCATTAGAGTAAACCTAAGATTTTCCTTTTGTAATTTCCTTCCATTGGTTCTGCCGTCCCTGAGTCTAAATAACATGTAGCAGCCATTGATAACATGTAAATTTACACACACACACACACACACACACACAAACAGAAACTTTGTCACTGTTGTTTGGGATCAAGGGGAGAAAATGGTAATATCATGCCAAATTTCCATAAATTAAAATAACTTCTTATATAAATGAGAAAATGGGCTGCTTCAAGAGACAGTTGACCCTCCTCTCACTGGGGGTCTTTAAGGCAAGCTGGATATAACAGAATTGATAAATGATCTTTAAGATCCTTCCAGCTCTAAGGAGCAATTTAAAGTGTTAATTGAAAATTAGCATAATTGAAAATATATGACAAACACTGTGCCCATAAAGGGAAATGCCACAGAAGAAATTGTCCAGGAACAGTAACTCCCATGTGAAAATTTTCTGTACAGAAATGTGGTCCCTCTTAGGACAGAGGACAAAACAACCAGTTCTTCCCCCCAAAGAACTTCAAAAGAAGTTTCTGAAGAAAAGTTCTTTTCTGGGTTTAACCAGACAGAAGACATTCTTCCTTCCAAATGTTCAGCTTACAGGATGATTGGACTCCTTTAAGACAATCTTTTAAGATTTTTTTTTATGAATATGGAAACTGAGGGCTAGGAGATGGCATTCATCTAACTTCACAGAACTAATTAGATTTAGGATTTGAATGCAGGGCCTCTGACTACACATTTGATATTCTTTTCCTTGACAGCTTTAGAAGTTGACAAGTATTAAAATAAAAGATGCAAAAGGAAAAGAAGCCCTTAATTGGGAGAGGAAAATAAAAAACTCAAACCTCATTTCTTCTAGCTGCTTCTAATAACCCCACAGATCCTGAGGGACAGCAGCAAGTCTGTTCCCAGGCTAGGGAACAATGCCTGAAAAGTGGCCAGTCAATAAGATACACATACACACACACACACACAAAGAGAGAGACAAAATCCCCCAGAAGCACAAAAGCAGCACTGCAAGAGGTCTGAAGGACAGGTCTGAGGAAGATGGAAACTCCCAGAAGTTGCCTTAGGCCTTGAGCATTCTAGGGAGTCATATAGGACTACCAGCATTTATGTTCTAAGAAGAGCCAAAATTTTTGCCACACTCTACCCCATAGAAAATCCAAGTCCCAACAACATCCTGGCCTGGAAGAAACTAGAGACCAATCAATATTGGCTGTCTTTCTTAAAAGAAAGCATTTCCGAGGACATTACTGTGATTGTACTCAACCAGCTCTGTATCCCAAAAAAAGTGAGCTAAAAGAACAATTGGAGATGGGGAGGAAAAAAACAAGCTCAAGAAAATCCAAACAATCCACAATTTCCATGGTCATGGAAAATGTTTCAGTTGATCTCTTGTGTATCTGTAGCCTAGCACTTACCCAGAGCCAAGACATCTGTGATCATCGGGTTTCAGCCTAGTCACTGACTAAAAGTGGCACATTAGAGCAATCACTAAGGTTTAAAATCATCACAAGAAGCAAGAGAAATACAGCTGTAATTCTATCCAGGATTTCACTTCTAGCAAACTATGATTAGGATAAAAGATGCCCGAGTTCCACTTCAAGCAACAACTCCTGTGGAAGTTATCCCCTGGTTTTCCAAAATCAGATCTATTCATTGGTCAGCAAATTACTTTGGGAAGTCATGTTATGTCATCCATAATGATGGTATTGCTATCCCCAGCACTTAGGAATTTTCTGGATTATCATAGCATCACCTGTGCTCAGGAATGCATACTGGGTTTCTGCATGAACTCCTCTCCTGCTCCTTTCTTTCGAAGTTAGATAGATATTAGAGCCCATTCCCCTATCCTTTCCATCCCCTGCTCTCCCTTACTTATATGCTTACCAGCAGCCTCAATACAACTTAAGTTTATTTTGTACCTGACAGAAATTAAAATTTTAAATCAGTCTTTTTTAAAAGACCATGCTCAAATTGATTTAAGTTTGCAGATAACTATTTTTCCTTCTTCCCTCCCCCCCTTAAGAGAAACCAAACCCAATCCACCTTCTAAGATACTAATTCCTACTTAGAAGAAGATAGCTCAAGGTCACAGGATTAAAAAAAGAAACCTTTATGTAAAGATTTGAAAACTCAAAGGATTAAAAAAAAAAAAAAAAAAAGAGGTAACCTCCTTAGGGACCGCAATTGTGGAAAAAAAAATTCTGTAATTCTTAAAAGATTTTTAAAATTTGCATTCTTGGGGGAGAGGATGGGGGGGGAAAGGAAGGGAAAAATTGGAACAAAAGGTTTTGCAATTGTCAATGCTGAAATTTACCTGTGCATATATCTTGTAAATGAAAATCTATAATAAAAAATAAAAAGAAATAAATTTGCATTCTTTTTAAATCACAATTCTAACTTATCCAAAAAGCAATGAAAACTAGATCCAAAAGTAGATTATCATAACTCACTTGGGACAAAAAAGGCAAAATGTCATCAACTGGAGAAAGAACAACAATAGACCTCTACTATTTCCCATGGAGGACTTGATTATTCCAGCTCCACAAGTGTTGCTCTGAAGTTCTGACTGTGTAGTTACATAGCCAGCAATCTGGATCACAAAACTATAGCCTCCTCTCATCTTCCACTAAATCATAGATCAAATCACTCCTAGGGAATGGGCATGTTAATCAAGTGACTCCACTTATTATGCTTGTGATTTCTGAAAGCAAACTAAGCCCTCAAACTACCTACCACCTCTTAGAAGGAAAACTTCAAGGAAGGGAGTTTATTTGCTTTTGTATTTGCATCCCCAAGGTTTAGTGATTTCTAGAACATAAAAAGTGCCCAGTGAAATTTCATTTTCATTCCATTTTATTACTAGCTTGCATGTGAGCAAGTTATTTCAGTTCTCTACAGTAAAATGATTTAGATCAAATGATCTCTTAACAGTTACAATTCTAGAGTTAAATGAGAGTTGAGAAAAGGTTATCTTAGTATTATCTGTAGGGAGAGAGAATGTAGATAGCAAGACTAAGGAATAAAGATGGTGAAGTTGGGGAGGAGGTCAAACCATACTAAAAAAAAGTCTTCAAGTTCATGCTAATATCTCACAGAGGATATGCAGGACATAGTAAGTAATAAGCAAAATGAAAAGACAAGATTAAATGAACCACAGTCTACACTAGTTTAGGAAAACCACATACATTAACAATTAAATCATGGAAAACTGAAGTATCCTAAATATTTGAAAGATTTTCAGTCATTTAAGATTTAGACTACCTCAGGTTGTATCAGAACTGAGATTAAAATATAGGATTCCTAATCCCAAATCCAATGATCTTTCTATTTTTAATCATTAATATACATTTCCAGTGCCTACTATGTTCAAATCCTCCTACTAGAAAAGTGGGAAGACAAAAAGAAGCAATCTTTGTTCAATTTTACTATATTCTACAGAGAGAACTTAATAGCTAACATTTAAATAGCACTTTAAGGCTTAGAAGCACTTTATAAACATTAATTTCATTTGATCTTCACAACAGCTCTGAGAGGTAAGTGCTATCATTATCCCCATTTTACAAGTGTGACCTGAGGGGATATACAGGAATAGTCCAGGATCCAGGCCTTGGGATCTTAAAGTCTTCCTCACTCCAAGTCCAGCTCTCTATTCACTTCACCACCTAGAAACTTCCATATATTCACAGACAACACAAACAAAATACAAGATAATCAGGGAGGGAAGAATATATCCCTTGACTCGGACATTGTGGTACCTCAGTCTATAAATTCTTGGACTGAAGGTCTTTATAACTATGTGTTGAGATATCTTCTAAATGTCATCAGCATCTTCAATTCACTAGACCTAAAGATTTATTCTTTCTCTTCTTATTAACCTTCTCAACTTCTCCTTTTCTGTTAGAGTCCCTTCACCATATCTATAGCTCAAAGACTCATTCCTCTCCTTCATTCATATCTAATCAGTTATCAAGGCTGCTACAAGGTCCTTCCATGGACTATCACAACTGCCTAATTGGTTCTTCCTGCTTTGCTGATCTGTCTTCTACCTAGCAGAACTTTCAAAATCATCTTAATACAAGACTAATTATGCCTACCTGGAACTATGCTCAAAGAACAAATATAAAATTGTATATACCCTTTGACCTAGCAATATCACTACTCAATCTGTATCACAAAGAAAAATTTTAAAAATAGGGGGTGGGGAGGAAAAGACTTACGTACAAAAATATTTATAGCAACTCTTTCTGTGGTGGCAAAGAATTGGAAATTGAGGGAATGCCCATCAATTGAAGAATGTCTGAACATGTTGTAGTATATGACATTACTGTGTTTTCAGAAAAAACTGGAAAGATTTATATGAACTGAAGCAAAGTGAAGTTGAGAAGAGCCTGGAGAACACTGTACACAGTAATAGCACTATTATATGATGATCAATTGTAAATGACTTATGAAACAGATATATTATATCTATAATCAATATAGTCAATCAAATTAGCCAACCAATCAATATATATTCAGTCTTAATCAATTAATAGATCTATTATAAATCTATATATAATTAATCAATTAACATACTTAAAACTATATATTTAATCAACTAATCAGGAATAACCAAATAGGATAGATTCTCTCTTATAAAAGGACCCCAGATTCTTATTTTTAAAAAGCCTCAAATCTTTTATGAAGGCCTCAAACTGTACTACATAATCATTTATAAATTCATTTACCTATCACAGGAAGCCTACTAGAGAGCCACTCTAGCTGAGCAAAGGACTAAATCCAGCATGACACATGTTATTCAGTTACATGGGAAGTCTTCCAGTCATTCCAAAGACCCTCTCTTCTTCATTATCTCTTTATTGAATGAGGAGATGGCTATGAACATTTGGCCAATGAGTGACGCTGGAGGACAGGCTGTGGCCTAACTTTCTACCAGCCCCAGATGCTTTGACATTCATTTACCAACCTAACTCCTAAGAGCCTGATCCTAGATTTTTGTAGGACTTTCTAAAAGGTCAAGAAAGGTTTGTTAAGTCAAATTACTATAGAATTGTAAGTCAAATTGTGGTACAAGGATATAATAAAAGATTACTATACCTTACAATGCTGTTAGCTAGATGCATTTTATCATATTTCTTGCATTAACAAGTTAAATTTTAAGATTAAAAAATGTTGCTAAACCCAGTGAACCCAGATGCATGGGAATTTATATGAACTGGTACAAAGTAAGCAGAATTACTGTCCTATGATCAGTTATTCCTCCTTTCTCTAGGCTTCTATTTCCTGGTTTTTAGAGACACATTCCTTCAAATCACATTCAACTACTGAACCAATTCTAACTAGATTGACCTCCCTCAATTCTTTCACTTCTATTTATATGTGTATGTACATGTATATATGTGTGTGTATATATGTAATATGCCCTTTGCTTACTCTTACACATAGCCTCTGAATCATACCATCCTAGATGGTCCAGGCCCAGTTCAACTCTCCAAGTTTCTTTCTTGACCATATCAAGCTATGGTGAAGCTCTCTCTTCTCTAAACTTCTATAATCCTTCTACCTTGGATAAATTCTATGTCTTCTTGCTCTCTGCATACCCACATAGCACGGAACAAGACCCTGTGAGAATTGCCTCAAAATATTTATGGAATTGACAAAACTGAAAGCCCATAGGATTGAAAACGGATTAAGGAAGCCCCAAAACTTAATTTAGACATAAAACTTATTTTTTACATTTTGAAGAGCTAGACAGGTGCTTAGAATATATCATCAGAGGGAGAAGGGATTATCAATTCCATTTTACAAATGAAGTACCTGAGACACAGTTAAGCAAACTAATTTGCCTAAAACATGTAGGCTAGATCTGGAACCTGGGCTCCTTTATGATTTGGTGAATCAAGTACTGGACTTAGAAAAGTCAGGAATTCTATGATTTAGAATTCCCTTAACCCAAAGGTCACTTTAATTCAGTGCTTTAAATTTTCTCATATGGAAAATCAGAGAATTGGACTCAGTAGCCTCAAAAGTCGCTCAAGTGTCTCATCTAAGATGCTATGAAAAATTGCCAAGAATACCACTATCACAAAACAGAGACTCTTCTGAATGCTTGTAAAACCTCAATAGACCGGTATCCCGTATATAGTAGGCCCTTAATAAATATTTGCCTCCTTTATCCACTTTGTCATCATGTTTCAGTTGCCTTCTCCCTCTGACACTGTGACCACCTCTCCAAATGGTCAATTTTTCCCAGAATCTTCACTTTGATAAAAGATCCAAGCCAGCTATTCTTCACTTCATTATGCCTCAAAACAGGTATCATCCTTCCATCACTCCAGCTTGTATTTCTACCCCCAGCACTTAACACAGTGCCTTTCAGAATAGTAAACAGCTAGGAAGCACAGTAGATAGCCAGGCCTGCGGTCAGGAAGACTCATCTAAGAGTTAAAATCTGGCCTCAGGTACTTACTAGCTATGTGACCCCAAGCAAGTTATTTAACCCTGTTTGACTGTTTCCTCACCTATAAAATGAGTTGGAGAAGGAAATGGCAAACTCTTCCCCTAGCTCTGCCAAAAATTCCTAAATGGGGTTACAAAAAAAATCAGACAACTGAAAAATGATTGAACTGAATTCTTCTATCATACCATTGCTAAGAAAGCTTAAGATCTAGTTCTTAAATATCCAGATTCCAAGTCATATGGGGTCTTCCTACTGGTTCCCTCCAAACAATGTTAGACCACATTGAAACCCTTCTTTAAATATTTACAAAGCCCACAATCATACCTGAACCAAGGCCTACACACATATAATAAAGACAGAAGGCACTATTACCCAACACACCAGCTTTCCCTTCTGCCCTTTGACCTGGAAAATGGTTAAGTCCTGCAGATAAAACAAAAAAGATGATTAAAGGTCAGCAACCAGTTAATTTAGCTGTTTCAATCATTGTCACACTGATGACTTAGAGTACTTTCCTGTTCTGGAACTCAGTTTCCTCATTTGATTCCTCATTGGGATAAGATCCTTTTCCCAATTCTGATTCTACATATGCTTCCTCAAATTTGCAGTAGCTTTCTGTATTACCTTAAGTGTTAAGGGTCAGAACAAGTGACACAACCAACTAGAAAACTCAAAGGATGCCATCACACTCCCTTTAGCCTGTACAGTAAGGATAAGTTAGAGCTATTAAACACTGTAATTCTAGTGTATTTGGACATTATAGGTGAATCCCAAAACTACTTCCCAGTAATCCCACTCCCTCCCTTATTTCAACCAACCCCCCCACCCCAGGCTACCAACGTAAGGTTAATTTGCAAATCAGTATAGCAGCCCAGTTAGATTTGGCTCATTAGCATTTAGTAAACCCATTCCACCCCAAACCCCAAGATTAGATGGATTGAACAGGTCTTAATCTGTTTTGTTTCCTTTCCTAACAGTCTCATAGGTGAGGCTAAAATACATTTTTCCTCCCTTTCCAATATCTCTCCAATACTTTTGATTAATCTTTGAGATCCATCAACCAATATGCAAAAGAAAGTGCTATCAAAACATCTCATATTTTTGGTTGGTTTGTCGATTTGTTTTTCTTGAAAACGAAAAATTCAGGAAGAAAAGGACTTCAATATAACCACAATATCTATCCCTAAAGGAGGAAAGGGGGATAGAGAGGTGGAAAGACAAGCCATAAAGGACAAGATTTCCATCAGAACTCCCAGAGAGATGAATGAAAAAAGGGAATGCAGGATTCAAAACCAAAAAGGAATCCCTACCCTTGAGGGGCTTACATTCTAAAGGAAGCATGGGGGGGGGGGGGGGGGGTGTTTGATGTCTGGGTGAGGGATGGTAAGGAAAAAGCCTTAATGGAGAAAAGGCAAAGAAAAATTAAGGGGTGACAGTCTAGCCTATATTTACAGGCAAAGAACAAGTTAGTGGGTAGCAGTCACAATACAATTATTCCATGTACACTGCAGGAGTTGGGTCAAGGTGGCCAGCAATCTGAGAAATCCCTATTTTGGCCCTCCTTTCCTACCAGAAGTCTGATTTTTTTCCTTCTTATTTAGTGGTTACTGGTTACCCCATGACTTGGGGTTTTAAAACCTAGGGCCGATTTCTTTTCTCAGCTGATATATATCCTGTGAGGCATTTTTTCCAACATATGGCAGCTTTGTCATCATTGAATATGTGTTCTGATTTGTAACCTTTTTCTTCAATCAGTTTCTTTAGGATTTCAGGAAACTCCTTATATGCCTCTTGATCTGCCTCATTGCTTTTCTGTTGCTTTTAAATTTTCAAACCATCCTTAGCTGGCCTGAAAATCCATAGGAATAAACACTTCAACTTCATTTTCCTTTAGAAAATCATAAAAAGGACTTAACCTTTTCTCATATGACTCCAGAGTCTACTGGCAGGCCTTTTTAAAATAAAAATCCTACAGCCAAAAGAATATTGTATTTTCTATGGGAGAGATGAAGATCTCTTGCTTCATACAAAAGCTTTGCAGTTGTTAGTGTAGCTGCAGCAATTGCTCAAGGATTTCCTTCTCTTTTTTCTGGATATGCTTTAGATCTACTCATTAATGCCATAATGGTGGCCAACGGCAGCAGCTACTTGGCCTGCATGAAGCATATCTAACAATTCTACTTTTTCCTTCAAGTCCATCATTTTCCTGTTTCTTGGGAGCACTTTTTGAATCACTAGGAATACTATGCTTGGGATCCATGATTTTAAGAGTTAATGGCGTTTAAGAAGCACATAATACAAGAAACTCAAGATGCAAAGATCAAGTGAGATTGCCATAAACAAACTTTATAACACCAGACCAGAACATAGATATGCAGTTTTTACTACAAATTTAATTTTCAGGGAAAAAATTGTGTATTCATTTATGTTATTAAACAGCAAAATATATATTGTATTTGCATTATTGTATTATGCATCACAATACATTTTATGCTTCTATGAGTTACTAAACTTTTTATGACATCTCTGTATTTCAATGCTTTGTGAGTCATCTTTCTGGCTTTCACGTTCTTTTTGCAAACTTTAATTTTTTTTAGTTATTTTAAGTTTAAAAAAGAAAGTATGCATATTTATATCAAAAATGATATTAAAAGATAAAATAAAAATGTTACACAATACTATACACATATTTTATGCATTTCTAAATTTCTAAACGGTTTGTTTCATCTGCTGTCTTTCATTGTCCTCTGCAGTTTCTGCAAAACTCCAAAAAAATTCCCATTTAATTTCACACACTAACCCCTTGATATACTGAAACCTTGAAGGAGAAAGTGAGCAGTGTAGAAGGGACAATTATAGAGCAAATAGGAAAGATGAAAAAGAAATAGGTTCAGATAGTGGGAGGGAAATTTGTCTAACATTAAATGAATAATTTGGATTTCTATAGAGCTGATTTTTGTTATTATTTGAAGGGGTGAGGTATTTCAAGTTAAATGACTTGACTAGGATCCCTAAGCTAATTCATGTTAAGTGTATGAATCCAGATTCAAACTGAAGCCCTCCTGACTTCAGGGCTGGTGCACTATCCATTGCACCATATAGCTGCCTCTGAAATTGGCTTTTAAATGATTGTTTGGTAAAGGCCAATTAAAGGATCTGGTTCAAAATCAGGATTTTCTATTTAGCATCACTTATTTCTCTTCTCAAAGCCCATTTCTCAAAGCCCATTTCCTCCTCAATCAAGAAACATTTATTAAATGCCTACTCTGTGCCAAGCACTGAAAAAGGAAGTTGGATTAGAAGAAGATTCCTGGGCAGCTAGGTGGCAAAAGTGGAGAGTGCCAGGCCTGGAGTGAGGAAGATTCAATTTTCAGTGCCAAGAAGATCCCAGCTGGGGTCATGGAGACTCAGTCACAACTGAACAAAAGGAACCCTTCCAGCCTTAAATTTATAATCAATCCTTCTATCCTAAGAGTGATTTTACCAAGAGCTTTAACATCATAAAAGACCTGCCCTCTAACTACCTGTCACCTGTAAGTTTAGGCCCTATTCCACCTAGGTCCAGAAGTTTCCCATGGGTATTCTCTCTTCACCTGGAAAATTGCCCAGAAAGCCCCTGTTATTTCCATTATTTCCAAAATTTCTCCTTTGAGGGCTGTGATGATTTTTTCTAATAACATCACAACCACAACAAATTCCAGCCCACATTCTATTGTGCTTTATACCATATAATTTGAATTAGATGAGGCCTCCTTTTATCATTTAGTACATGTGCACCTATAAACACTAGCATCCCTCACCATACAGAAAAAAAATCAGGTCTCTTCCAAATCAAGTAATATTACCTATGTTTTAATGCATTTTTATTTTGTTACATTTTTCCCAATTACATTTTAATCTGATTTAAGTGTGGGTAAGAATACAAGTGTTTGAAACTTCCAAAACTTTTTTTTTTTAACCAAGTATACTAAGCAGAGAAGGAGTGCTCAGATTATAAAAAATGAGAAAGTGAGAAAGACAGAGAGAAAGAACTGGTTCTCTACTGGTCAATTCTGATGAGTTTTAAGAATCTCAAAATATCTATTTTGATCATTCAACTAATGCAGAAATCATATAGAATTCTAAGAAGATAATCATCTCCACCCTACCTCACCCAGGTTACTCGAACCCTGCTTCAAGGTAGCCTGAAAACTGAAATGTTCACGCCTCTTCCCAATTGTTTTAGGTAGAATAAGTTTAGAGCTTCATCCCTTTGCCATAAGTCAGTTATTACAAGACAGCTTCAAAGGTCTTGAAAGGCTAGGAAAAAAAGGCCAACTGAAAGTTGTTTAAAAAGGTACAATCCTGGGAAGGCCAAATGTTAAATCATCAGCAACTAAGTGTGAATTGAGGAGCTGGGAGAGAAAAGGGGCACAGAGAGGATACAAGCCTGCACAGGTAGACAAGGACATATGGCTAAAATAAAATTAAAAAAAACTTTCTGGTTGGTAGTTGAAGCCCTCCCCAGGGCCTACAAGTGAAGAATGTTATTTGGCTCTAGGGAACTATCAAGAGAGCTACAAAACCTTTCTGGTTCTAGTTTTCTGCCCAAGTTGTTCTTCATCTCCATATTCCTGTCCAAAGTTGAAAAATTAAAAAGGGTCATAGTTACTCTAGTTAGCCAATGGGATAAAATCAAGATCATTAAATCTTATTTCTCTAGACCCTGAAAATTTACAAATCACTTTTCTTACCTTGATAAGGTAGTCTGTGGAAGGAATCATGTAGTCAAATTCAATTTATAGATGAGGATACTGAGGTCTAGAAGGTCAATCATTTGCCCAAAGTAGATTAAAATAATTAGTAGAACTGGCTCCACAATCAGTCCCCTTTCCAACTGTATCATGATCTCACCCGTTTTATGGGCAAGAAAACTTGAGGCTCTCAATCAATCGTTATGACTTCCCAGACAAAATTGGGATTCTAGGCTCAGTTTGCTAAATCCATGTCCACTGATGTTCTTGCAAACTGCCGACTTTATAGGGTTATTTTATAAACTTTAAAACACTATAAAAATGAGACCTAACAAGTATGTCTATAACAATGCACACAAAAAGAACACTTCAAGTTTAACAACTAGAATTAGCTACAAAGAAGAGTGTGAGAATAAGGGTATTACTCTCCCCCACTCTTATTTCAATTTGTTGTAGAACTATTTTTTTTCTCTATAAACCGATGGCTGAGAAGAAAGATAAGGTAAAGGAAAAAAAACACAGTTTTTTAAAGTCTTATCACCTCTTCACAGCTTTCTGCTGGGTTTTTCACTTCTCACTTTTTTCATTTAGCATCATTGACCCTGATAATATGTAGACAGTCACTAAGGTAAACCCCAAACATTTGCAAGTAGCTTAATATGATTTAGGGGCAGCTAGAAGGCACAATGGATAGAATGCTGGGTTTGAAAACAGAAAGACTCTTACTAGCTGTGTGACTGTGGGCAAGTCACTTCATCCTGTTTGCCTCAGTTTCCTCATCTAAAAATGAGCTGGAAAAGAAAATGGCAAACTACTCTAGTGACTTTGCCAGGAAAACCCCAAATGGAGTTATGGAGAGACAGGCATAGCTGAAAACAATAACAAAAAGTCTGACTTCATTTTGTGGGTAGAGGAAACAGATCCATAAAAAGGAAAAGTGACTAATTCCAAATCAAGACCCTCCTATTCATTCTTTTTCCAGAAGAGTGAATTTCTGTAGATTTCAAACACTTTTATTAATAAACTATAGAGTACAATGACCTATGGGTGTACTAAGTGTTAGAAATACAAAAATGAAAGTGCCTAAACTTAGGCCATTACAATGCATTCCCCATTACTTGATCTAGTGAGACAAGGAATAAGGACTTGAACCTAAGGAATGACACTTAGAAACTAGATTCCCTGTCAAGTACTTAGCCATTACAGACAGTATTTTCTTAGTTGCTAAGACCCACAATATAGATTGGGGTGGTTTGAACTTTGGGGTGTTTTGTTTTGTTTTGACCTTGGACCTATGCATTTCACTCACAACTCTGGGAAGGCTTGAGTTTCCTTTACTGTAAAATGGGACTAAGGTCACCACCTTCCCTGCCTAGAATTCCAGGGCTGCAAGAAAAGAGGTGAATGGAGTTAGTGTTGTTGTTCTGCTCTGGCCCCCTAACAAGGAACCACTCACTGTGATCTTGTCATAATTTCCCTTCTTTGAATTGTGCTTCTCTTCTCCTCTATCAGAATATGGAAAAAGATATCAATAAAAACTCATGATTTAAAAATTGGTGCTTACTAATAATACAACGGACTGTGCTTTTTTTGAAATTAAGAAATAGAAAATTTAAGTAAATCCTGAATGAAAAAGGATATTTAATAAATTGAAAGACTTTTAGATATTTGTGACAAAAACAGTAGAATTTGAGATAATAAAACATCCTGGAGAAATAAGGTTAAATAGCAAAGGCCAATTATAAGAGACTAAAAAAACTGGTGCAAAAAAATTTTTAATAAAATGGTGCTTTTCTCAGCAAGTAGCTCTGCTTTTATTTTTCTTTCCTAAAATGCAGGGGTCTCCCCAGTCTTCCAGGGTTATAGAGACAGGAACTAAAACCAACAGCAGTGGCTCAATCAAGTCATTTCCATTGCTATAAATTTCCTAATCTGTAAAATGGGAATGACAATCCTTGGGACTACCTATTTTGTAAAACTAGGAAAACTCTTAAGGTCTTTGGGATCCTTTTAGCCGAGCTTTTAAAATTCTACATAGTCAGGTACCTTTTAGTTCCAAGTCCTAAGGCTATACAGTATGAAGGTGGGGGAGGGGAGATGCCTGAACCTCCCAAGAGGTCCAGAGCACCTTCACATCAGCTACTACACCAAACCTGGCCTTCAGCCCACAGCCCAGACCCTGGGGGGAGGGATTGAGATTAACAAAAACCAACTCAGATAAAAATAAAGGTAAGCCTGGAGCAAAAAGGGAGGAGGTGGGATACAAAAGAATCCCTAGGAGGGAGAAATTTTCAAACTTCTAGAGAGGAGGAGCTAGGAAATGAAAAAGATGTCTAGTTAGAAGTTATTCCCTGGACATTTTCTATTGTTAGAAGCAAAAGGAACATTAACTAGACCCCCTCCTGGCCTTCTCCAGCACAAGGACAGAATGTGCTAATTGGGAAAGACAGGGGTCTCAGTGGGTCATGGGGTAGAGGGCAGTGCAGTCCCTACTCCCCACCCCCTCAATTTTCCCAACCCAAGAGGAACTGAGCTTGCCAGACTTATAGTCTCTTCTTCTACCCTTTTTAACTTCTCCCAACCCACCATATCCCGGTAGTTCAAGAGTCTCTTCCCTCACTTATTCACCTCAACTGTAAACTGGAACACGGTGGATGGTGATAAATTTGAGAGTTCAGATTTTTTCTTAATGGATTATTCCCTCTCCAAGAGTAATTCCTATTCCACTTGCTTCCCAAATTTAAAAAGTAACAAATCTAAGATCTTGGGATCTAGAAGTGGAAGTAGACAGCCATCTTCTGGCCAACCCTTTCATTTTCAAAAGCAAACTGAAGCCCAGAGCTTCAGTGATTGACTTGCCTTGGTTCATCCTAATAAAGAAGCACAGCCAGTATTGAAACCCAGGTCTTCGACTCAAAATGCAGCTCTTTTCACTATATAATCTACCTAATCAAGCAGTTCCCACCTGACTAAGTCAGGATCCCCCTCCAAACAAGCTCCTCAGGAATCGTAACCTCTCCCCCTAATTCCAACATATTAGGTATTAAGAAAAATCGACACCAGGGTATTGATTTTCTTTAAAGTGAGAATAGTAATAAACTGTCAAGGAAAAAAAATGGACACCTTACTGAGGGGCAGGAGATGGAAAATTGGAGGAAAGATGAATATACTTCAGGCCCAAAGATAGAAGTGATTAACCTCGGGCTATAAAGATAAAAGGGCAAGAATGATCAGGTATTTGAACTCCTTTATCCTAATTCCAAATCTAATTCGGGGGCCTTCTCCCCTGCCCCCACCAGATTTGTAATGGCTCCTAGAATTCGCCAGGTGAGGAACCTAGCCTTTTTATCCAGCCAGGGTTACAGAGTTCAGATGAAGCAGAAAGCTGGGGATCCTAAGAGGCTTCTACCAAACCTGGCAGAATTCTTGCACCCAACTCCCTAGATCAGAAGCTGCACAAACTTAATTCCAAATCCATCAAATTGTTCTAAACTAAAATATAACCCCAAGGCACTGTAAAATGGTTCAACTCTTAAGACAAGGTTGTATACCCACCAGGCCCCCAAACTGCCTCCATTCCCCATCCAAAATGGCACTTCTCAAACTTCTTCCAGCCTCTCCTCAAAAACTTTCCCCAAGCAACAAGCACAAACAAGGAGAGATTCTGTCTTCCCCTAATGCCTAAGGGAAACAATGTAGTGGAAAGTAGCCCCGGTGCCAAACACCTGAGGTGGGGTCCAGCAGCTTATTCCACTTCCAGCAAGTCTCATTTTCTTGCAAATGATCCTGGTACTATTGCCTTAACTCAAGGGGGTGCAAGGAAAGCATTCCACAAATTTTAGAAAGTGCTTTAGAAATAAGAGTTCTAACTGCCCAGCCCTTGATCATCTGTGAAATGGGCACAATATCTGTACTTACTTACAGGCAGTTACCAGGCCAAATTCATGGACAGATATGAAAATGTCCTAGAAAGCATCGAGTCCCACATAAATATTATTATTCTATTACTGCCAGCCCCTTGTTCCTATCCTCCACATTTTCCTTTTAAAAATTCCTACTCTCTGTTCCCCCACCCCAGCACATAGGCAGGACATTAAGAATCAAGTGTAAAGGGACTTAGTTTGGAAATGCATTTTGTAACTACAAAATTCACAAGTGGAACCTCTCCAAGGATCTGAATAGTTTAAACCCTAAGAGTCCCACCTTGTCCCCTCCCCATCTAAGGCCCCAGGTGTGCCTAAAGAGAAGTGACTTAGCCAATTGGACTAGCCAATAGGGAAGTCAAGCGACTGGAACCAATGCACTACTGAGTCTTGAGTCCTGCCAGCTTTTTGCCCACTATCCAAGCCCTATCTCTTCTCCAGCCCCTCCTACAATGCTCCCTGGAGCACCCTTCCCCAAACCCGTTTCCTTTTCCTGACCTAACAGCCTCTACATCAAAAGAAGGATGCTTTTCTTCTTTCCTCTCAATTTCCCATTGCCCCCTTCTCTTCCAAGTTAATGTGGACCTCTTCTCCCAACACTTAAGTGTCTCCCTACCACCTCCCCCAATGAAAGTTTTTGTTTCCATTTTCCCATTTCTCCCCTCCCCCACTCTAAAGGGGGAAGTTATTGATGTGGGAATGGACGCCCCCTCTGCCACAGGTATCCTTTTGCCCCTGGGGGTAAAAACCCTTTTTTCCCCAAGTTTTCATTCCGTTTGTGGCAGAGAAAGTAGGCAGATATACCCTTTGCCCTATTCTCTCTTCTCTCCACGGATGGATACGGCCCATGGATTATAGCAGGACAAAGCACCCTTCTTCCTCTTTTATCTCTCATGGTTTGGTAAAACTAACACCCCGCTTTTTTCCCTTTTCTCTTGGCGGTGGAGGTGGAAGGAAGCGGACGTACACACCTCACTTTCCCGTCTTCTTCCTCTGCTCGTCTTTCACAAGGATGGATGCTTCTTCTTGCCTTCTCTCACTTACTCGAGAGACCAATAGCCCACTTTACTCTCTAGGCGGAAACCCCGGCACCTCTGAGTGGGGTGGGGGCGGGGAATGGGCGGATGCCCCGATTTTCCTAGGAAGGTGCCCCTCACCTCCCTCCCACCCCGAAAGGACAGTCAGATAGTCCCTCACCACTTCGGTCCCAAGGGATAGGTTAGTCCACATGCCATCAGCCCGCCCCACCCACCCACCCTCCCACCATGCTGGGATCCGGGGAGGTTGGGGGCGTGCTCACCTGCTCTGCTGGTCGGAGAATGGGAACGTAGTGCAGGATTCGGTGCGGCTCAGGGCTGCTTGCAGGGCCGGCGGACTGTGGAACACTGGATTGCGCGTGGAGTTTGCAAGATCCTCAGGCTTGACTTTTCCCGGGTCTCGAATCTCAAAACAACGACCTCGAAGCTATATTTACTTGGCAGCAGGTTAACTCTCCAGGTGCTGGAGTGCTCTCTTTCCTTCCAACGAGAGGGCTCCGGTAAAGAAGTACCGAGCACAGTGGGCTGTGCGCAGAGACCGAAGCTGCGAGCAGGGGGCAGCTGAAGTAGGTGGGGAGGGGGCGGAGTCCCAGGCCCTTGCAAGCCCTTCCCCGACTAGCCCCTCCCCTAGCCTTGGAAGGGGGAGCCCCAGCTGCCAACCACTCAGCATCCCAAGAACTCGTAGGGCGGAGACTGGAGGGGAGGGAGAGAGGGAAATTTGAAATAGTTCATTGAAACTTTCCCCACCCCCTAGTATGGGAAAATCCTTGCGTTCAGTCCTGGAACGGGGGATAGAAGATTTTCTAGACTGTTTTTAGCTACTTTTTAGAGCATTTCAAAGTTCGAAAAGCTTTATTCTCCCAGCCTAAGAAGCCTCGTTGGCTCGACCATCGAATCCTAGAAGAGGAGCTATATGAAATCATTATAGCCTGAGGCACAGAGAGAGTAACGGGTTCCAGGAAAAGTCACACCGCAAGCCAGGGCGAAGAACCCCAACAAAAAAAATCTATTAAATGCTTAGCTCTTTTCCTTCCTACTTTGAAATTCTTCCCTAACACATACACCTGGCCAAAGAGAAATAGTCGCCACCTGGACTCTGAATGACCATCTCTCTCCCAACACCTCCCCTGAATCTTACCTGCCAAATTCTCTTGCCCGAGGCCCTCCTGCTTTTGTCATGGATCTTAAGAGAAGGATGCCTGCACTCCCAAGTCCCAAGTATTTCACTAAATTAACTAATATTTAGAAAAGGCAAACTTTCTGGATCTCAGTAGAGTTTATAATATACCTGTAGAGGTAAACTGTTAGAGTGTAAAAGGAAACTTAAATCACCTATAAAAATAAGATCCAACCTTCATTTTACAGATGGGGAAGCTGAAAGTTTTAAAAAGGGAAGTGACTTGCCTATTGTAATACAGCAAGTTAGCTTCAGAATATACAAACCAGAATCCAGGCCCCTTCCAATAGTCCATTGCTCCTAAGGTTTTTTGTGAAACAAAATAAATGTGAAATGTTTTGAAAAGCTTGATGACAAAATATGATATTCTAAATAGGAAGTATGTTATTATTATTGCTCTTAAGTATAGTACCTAAAAGTGAGGCACCAAAAACATAAGGCCCCTGACAGGACTCTGATTCAAAGGGTCACATGGAAGAGAAACCACACCTCTGTGGTTCAACCACAAAGCTCTAAGGACAAAGCACATAAGTCTCAGGGTTTAACATAAAACCTTCTGTTGTTGCAGAAGTCCCTTGTTATGGCCACCAAAAGGCCTGAATTCTAGTTCCAATTCTCTCATTGTTTTCCCCTTTGACCTTGGGTAAACTGTACTTCTGTGGGCCTTGGTTTCTTCCACTGAAGAAAGAGGATCATGGAGTATCTGGTCTCTACTGTCCCTTTCATCTCATGTTCTCCACATGCTTAAGGCTTTTCCACATACTCTGGCCTTCTGTGGCATAAGATCTTTTCCAGTTCTTGATATTCATGCCTATGAAGGATCCATCAAAAAATCCTAATTCCTAAAAGAAAAATAATTATATAAATCTACTTCTAAAGAGATGGGAGGAGGAGCTCATGAAAAATGGCAAATGAGAAGATTGAAAAATCCTTTACAAACGTTAACTCCCTTACCCACAGGATGCCATATCATAAGATCAACCCTTCCTACTCCTTCCTGGAGAGGTAAATCTCTTGGTCTCCTCCCCAGAGCTGACCCAATGCTTAAATCTCCCTCCTTACAACTCCTACCTGTAAGGCCCAACTCAGTCACCTAGCCTGAGACAATCAGTTGTAAAACAAGAATTCTCCCATTTATTAAATTGTATTTCAGCCAGAATTACCTCAAAAAGTGAAAGAGGTTACAAACTTGTTAAATCAGCAGTCAGCACCCTCTCCTGCTCAGGCCATAGTAGGCATAGCTCAGGCCATAGGGCTAATAAAGGACTGTAGGAAGCATGACTTGATATCAGGGAAGGAGAAGAAGGGGGAGAAAACCTCTTCTACCAAACTAGTCAATTTTATTCATAATGAAACTGACTCCCAGCCCTGACTTCCTACTCAGTTGCTTTCTAACAAGTCTCCTTCAAATTGAAGTTTACCAAGTCATCTTTGTGGTACAGATCACAAGGTAAGCGGGGAGGGTAGAATGCTGATCCCAGGAAACCTGGTCTTCTAGACTAATACCCCTTGGAAGTCTTTGTCTCCATGTTCTATGTGGCAATAAACAAAGATCATGTCTCAAGCAGATGGGATGGATGTGAAAAGTCACCCAATCTAGGTAGAAAAATTGAAACAAAGAAGGGAAGTTGGTTGCCCAGGATCATACATGCAGTAAGAGGAAAAATTCTCCATAAATTGTGAAATGGCCCAGACATTCTAGAAAGCAATTTGGAACTATGCCCAAAAAGCTAATAAACTGATTACCCTTTGACTTGTGATACTGCCATTGGGGCTATACCCCAAAGAAATCAAAGAAAGAGGAAAAAGGACAAATGTGAAATATGTGAAAAAATATTTATAGTAGTTCATTTTGTGGTGCCAAAGAACTGGCCATTGAGGGGATTTCTTTCAATTAGGGAATGGCTGAGCAAATTTTATAGCATATGAATGTAATGGAACCAGATTGTCCTAAAAGAAATGATGAAGAGGAGTGTTTTAGAAAAACCTGGAAAGATTTAGAACTCATATTAAGTGAGCAGAACTAGGAGAACATATATATATATATATATATATATATATTTGTGTTTTTTATATATATAACAGCAAATTATAAAGATTATATAGATATATAAAGATTATAAAGATAATCAACTTTGAAAGACTTAGTTACTGATCAACACAATCACCAAGGACAATTTCAAAGTACTCCCAACAAAACAAGCTA
The DNA here is from genome assembly GCF_016432865.1 of Antechinus flavipes. Taxonomy (NCBI): domain Eukaryota; kingdom Metazoa; phylum Chordata; class Mammalia; order Dasyuromorphia; family Dasyuridae; genus Antechinus; species Antechinus flavipes. The sequence continues at coordinate 450,983,164 of NC_067399.1, forward strand.
TTACCATATTAAAGTGCAAAAAGAAGCATATTTTCTTCTATTTTTTTCCTTTTTCTTTGGGGAGAGGGGACATAGTTGATGTGGGAATTTGTTTTCATTGACAATACTGGACACTGTATGTTTGTAATGGATTTTGTTCTTCTTGTCTTCTCAATGAATGAGGGAAGGGGAGAGGGAGCAAGAGATATGAAAACTGAAAAATGATATTTAATTAATTTTTTTAAGAGTCTCCAACAACAACAACAACAAAAAACTATCTACAGCTAATCCTAGATCTAGTAGTGTTAGAGGCAGAAGGAGAGGAGGGGTGGGGACTAAGAAGGATAGAGGCAAAGAGTACATTGCAAATTGTTCTGCAAAAGAGATTTTCCTTGTCCCTATTTGGGAGCACAGGGATGCTGGAAACATTTGTGAGTTAATCCTTAGAAAGTAACCTTATATTCTAAAACCATCTGTTCAAAACAGGAACTGAATTATTATTATAGTAGCTTTAGAAATTTGGATTTATTTACTCCTACTTTTATAAATGGAGGAATGGGGAAGTAGGGGAAAGGGAGGAGGAAAAAAAAAGAGAGAAGGGCTGGAGAGAGAATAAGAACTAGGATGTAGGAAAAGAGAAAGGAGAATGAAGTCTAGTCTAGATCATTTAGTATCCCCAAGGCCTATTTAAATTTTATGCACAGAGAGGATCAAAAACTTTTTATGGGATCATGCAAGAATAAACTTGACTACTTTTTCAAGTGGTTCCAGCTTCCCAGAGATCGGAAGATAAACTATTAACCTGTCCTCAAAAAGGCAGATCCACCAACTCCATATCCTCTCCCAAGTCTAAACTGCTACTGGCAGCTCAGATTACAAAAATAACTGATTTCCTTCTCTGCTTACTGAGTGGCTATCAGTTAGTCATAGCTAAGCTTAGGTTTGGTCTCTTGCTAAAGAAGTCCTTTGCTCAGAGACCCACAGTGGTATTTCCCAAACCCTAAAGCCAATCTTTGTAAATCTTTAAAAAAGGAAAAAAGAAAAAAAAAGAAAAGAAATCAGCCTATTAAGAATCATGGTGCCATAGGATAGTTTACCTCTCAGACTTGTGGAGGAAGAAGAAATTTATGACCACAGAAGAATTAGAGATCATTATTGATCACAAAATAGAAAATGTTGATTGTATCAAATTGAAAAGTTTTTGTACAAACAAAACTAATGCAGACAAGATTAGAAGGGAAGCAATATACTGGGAAAACATTTTTACAGTCAAAGGTTCTGATAAAGGCCTTATTTCCAAAACATATAGAAAATTGACTCTAATTTATAAGAAATCAAGCCATTCTCCAGTTGGTAAATGGTCAAAGAACAGACAGTTCTCAGATAAAGAAATTGAAACTATTTCTAGCCATATGAAAATATGCTCCAAGTCATTATTAATCAGAGAAATGCAAATTAAGACAACTCTGAGATACCACTACATACCTGTCTGATTGGCTAGAATGACAGGGAAAGATAATGCAGAATGTTGGAGGGGATGTGGGAAAACAGGGACACTGATACATTGTTGGTGGAATTGTGAATATATCCAACCATTCTGTAGAGCAATTTGGAACTATGCTCAAAAAGTTATCAAACTGTGCATACCCTTCAATCCAGCAGTGTTTCTACTGGGCTTATATCCCAAAGAGATACTAAAGAAGGGAAAAGGACCTGTATGTGTAAGAATGTTTGTGGCAGCCCTCTTTGTAATGACCAGAAACTGGAAACTGAGTGGATGCCCATCAATTGGAGAATTGTTAGGTAAATCGTGGTATGTGAATGTTATGGAATATTATTGTTCTGTAAGAAATGACCAGGAGGATGATTTCAGAAAGGCCTGGAGAGATTTACATGAACTAATGCTGAGTGAAATGAGCAGGACCAGGAGATCATTATACACTTCAACAACAATACTATATGATGATCAGTTCTGATGGACATAGCCCTCTTCAACAATGAGATGAAACAAATAAGTTCCAATAGAGCAGTAATGAATCGAACCAGCTACACCCAGCAAAAGAACTCTGGGAAATGAATATGAACCACTACATAGAATTCCTAATCCCTCTATTTTTGTCCACCTGCATTTTTTATTTCCTTCACAAGCTAATTGTACATTATTTCAAAGTCTGATTCTTTTTGTGCAGCAAAATAACTATATGGACATGTGTACATATATTCTATTTAACTTATACTTTAATATATTTAACATGTATTGGTCAACCTGCCATCTGGAGGAAGGGGTGGGAAGAAGGAGGGGAAAAATTGGAACAAAAGGTTTTTTACTCATGCATATATTTTGTAAATAAAAAGTTATTTAAAAAAAATTCATGGTGCCAAGAAAGATGAAGAAAATCCAACTTTAGAGGATATAAGACCTAAAAGGAAAAGTGAACTAAAATCAAGAAAGAAGGGATTTCTTAGCCACCCTATGAAATCATTTAGAATTCATAAGGCCATAGAATATCAGAACTTGATAGGACCTTACCTCATTTTATACAGGAAGCAACTAAGACCTAGAGAGAAAGTCACTTACCCAAAAAGACCCTTTCATTTACTCAGATAACGTATGATCTTTTAAAGCTCTACATAGAATTTAGAGGGAGGGCACCATTATACAAATATATTCACAAATATGCATGCCCTTCAATTCCTCCTTATGTCTAAAATCAAAGAATTTCAATATTGGACCTTATCCTTCTGCCTCCCCACCACCACCCATCTCTCTCTCTCCTGCTCCCTTTTTCAAACTCTCCTTTTCCCTCTCTCTTTCTCTCCTCCTTCTTCCTCTCCTTACCACTGTCTTTCTCTCTCCCTTTCTCTCTCTTTTTTTCCCTCTTTCTCTCTCTTCCTCTCTTCTCTACTTTTCTCTAACTTTTATTTGCTTTGTACTAAAAGTGATATAGAGACATAGAAAGGCTTTGCAAGCAACTAGAAGAAATGGTGGGAAATGTAGGTCATGTTTCAGGACTGTGTACCTTGGCAAGGCTTTCATTCACACACATACCACAATCCATCTTTCACCATTGAGAATTTTTCTTTTCCACCCAGGAAACAAAAGCTTAACAAGGAAAGAGGGTACAAAATAAATCCATAATAGAATCTTGTCACCAAACCAGCTGAAGAATCCAGTCAAGTTGGACAAGACCATTTTGGTCCAGTCCTCTTCACAAAGAAGTCCAAATGACTTTTTAGTATCTGGGCTCTGCAGAACTTCCTTGAAATATCCCAGAAAGAGAAGTTGACATGTACTCAGGTCAAATGAAAGAAGGCTCCCTCTCACTACTTTCTCAGAGGAGACAGAAGTGCACCACCTTCGTCTGTTACAATGTTTCTGTGTGCTTCATCATGATAATCTAACAATAAAGAAGAGTTTTCTTCTGCCCAGAGAGACAACTTCTTGTGGCTAGTATATAACAGATATCGGCTAAGATAGTGAAGAATATCCTTGTTCAAATTCTACTTCAGATATTAAACCTAAGCATTTCATTTCACTTCTCTGAACCTCAGTTTTCTCATCTGCAAAATGGAGATAATAATAGCAGCCACCCTGCCAGGTTTTTTAAATAATCAAATCAGAATATATATGTAAAATGCTCTGTAAACTTAAAGTACTACTTCAAATGTGAGCTATTGTCCTTATTTTTGCTTTTAGGGATGTTAGTCTTCCAAAGGGAAGGTCATTTCAACCCCAGGCAAAGTAGGATCCTAGTAACAATGCTTTTAATCTGGTGTTTCTTCTAAATGAAGAGAGAAAAATGAGCATTCCCATTTCTCAATAAGCATAACGTTATTCTTATATTCTAGTTGAGGTTTTTATAGGACTTTAAGGTTTACAATACTCTTTCCTTGAAAGGCAATGTGGACAAACCCAAAAATCCTAACTTTTGGGATAAGAATTCATTATTTGATAAAAACTGCTGGGATAACTGGAAATTAGTATGGCAGAAATTAGGCATGGACCCACACTTAACACCATATACCAAGATAAGATCAAAATGGGTCCATGACCTAGGCATAAAGAATGAGATTATAAATAAATTAGCGGAACATAGGATAGTTTATCTCTCAGACTTGTGGAGGAGAAAGAAATTTGTGACCAAAGATGAACTAGAGACCATTACTGATCACAAAATAGAAAATTTTGATTATATCAAATTAAAAAGCTTTTGTACAAACAAAACAAATGCAAACAAGATTAAAAGGGAAGCAACAAACTGGGAAAACATCTTCACAGTTAAAGGTTCTGATAAAGGCCTCATTTCCAAAATATAGAGAGAACTGACTCTAATTTATAAGAAGTCAAGCCATTCTCCAATTGATAAATGGTCAAAGGATATGAACAGACAATTTTCAGATGATGAAATTGAAACCATTACCACTCATATGAAAGTGTTCCAAATCATTATTGATCAGAGAAATGCAAATTAAGACAACTCTGAGATACCACTACACACCTGTCAGATTGGCTAAGATGACAGGAAAAAATAATGATGAATGTTGGAGGGAATGAGGGAAAACTGGGACACTGATGCATTGTTGGTGGAGTTGTGAACAAATCCAACCATTCTGGAGAGCAATCTGGTATTATGCCCAAAAAGTTATCAAATTGTGCATACCCTTTGATCCAGAAGTGTTTCTATTGGGCTTATACTCCAAAGAGATACTAAAGAAGGGAAAGGGACCTGTATGTGCCAAAATGTTTGTAGCAGCCCTGTTTGTAGTGGCTAGAAACTGGAAAATGAATGGATGCCCATCAACTGGAGAATGGCTGAGTAAATTGTGGTATATGAATGTTATGGAATATTATTCTTCTGTAAGAAATGACCAGCAGGATGAATACAGAGAGGACTGGAGAGACTTACATGAAGTGATGCTAAGTGAAATGAGCAGAACCAGGAGATCATTATACATTTCGACAACGATATTGTATGAGGATGTATTCTGATGGAAGTGGACTTCTTTGACAAAGAGACCTAACTGAGTTTCAATTGATAAATGATAGACAGAAGCAGCTACACCCAAAGAAAGAATACTGGGAAACGAATGTGAACTATCTGCACCTTTGTTTTTCTTCCCGGGTTATTTTTACCTTCTGAATCCAATTCTTCCTGTGCAACAAGAGAACTGTTCGGTTCTGCAAAACATATATTGTATCTAGGATATACTGCAACACATCTAACATATATAGGACTGCTTGCCATCTAGGGGAGGGGGTAGAGAGAGGGAGGGGAAAAATCGAAACAGAAGCAAATGCAAGGGATAATGTTGTAAAAAATTACCCTGGCATGAATTGTCAATATAAAGTTATTATTAAATAAAATTAAATTAAAAAAAAATTTTTTTAAAGTGTACATAAAATACTTTGTAAACTTAAATGTGATACATAAGTTATTATTTATCATAATTTTTCATAATCATTCAGAGAAGTTAAATAGCAGAATAATTGTTCTTATTTTACAAATGAAGAAAATGAGTTTCAGAGAAACAGAATATTTATAGTCACACCAACAAGTGTTGGAGCTGGGGCCCATCTTTTGACTTCAAGTCCAAGGCCCTCTATTGGGAAAAAAACAAAAAGAAACAAAACCTGAAACAAAACACAATGAGAGAACCTCTTTCCTCTCCCCTCTCTCCAGCCCCCACTCCAACCCTGCCCTTTTTCTCCCTCTCAGCTCGGCCCACACAAGTCAAACCCAAGTGCCTGGGAATAAAATTTGAGTCATCAGTATCAATAATTATGTCAGAGCTGAAAAAAATCTTATGATGATCTTGTCCAAATTCTTTTATTTTACACACAAAGATGTAACCACCTTGAGGGCAAGGACTTTTGTCCTTTTGGGACAGCTTGCAGATGAGGCACAGTATATTGGAGTGCTGTGCCTGGAGTCAGGAAGATCTGAGTTCAAACCTCAGTTTCTTCATCTGTAAAGTGAGCTGGAAAACCACTCCAGTATCTTTGCTAAGAAAACCTCAAATGGGGTCATGAAGAATCAATGAATAACAACATCTGGATATAATGCCTAACTTAGCATAGTGCCTAACACATAGTAGCTACTAGCTAAAAATTAATGTGTTATTGTACCATATCATATTGTATCATATCATATTATAGTATATGCTTATTGATTTGACAAATTAAAGACCGAATTGAGTCTAGAAGTAAGTAACCCAAAGCTCTTGCTTTTTATACCACAGGACTTTAATCTCTTCATCTGTAAATTGAGGGAGATGGATTAGTTGGCCAGTATGATTCTTTATGACTCAAAATCATAAAATGAGTCAATTCTATTTTATATGAAAACTCATCTCATTTCCTTCCCATCTCTTTATAAGACCCACCGTCTTTATAAAGCCAATATCCAGGGAGCAAGTGTTTGAGACAGGCTTTTCCAGTTATGACAGAGACTCCAAAGAATCAATGAGGAGTTAGTCTTCTGCACTAATCAAATATCTAATTAGACATTTGTAGCAACACCCAAGACTAAGTGGAACCAAAGCATCTCTCTATCCCTACCCATCCTCTCCATTTCACCATCTGTCTTGATCAAAATTGTAGATTTAGCAGGGAAAGAGACCCATTCTCCTTCGTGTCCCTTCCCTTCACACCTTGGATATAAAAAGATTGTTTTATTGTTCAGTTTGTTCTGACTTTTAGTGATACCATTTTCTTCTCCAGCTAATTTTTTTTATTAAAGCTTTTTATTTACAATCCAGCTCATTTTACAAATGAGGAAACTGAGGCAAACAGTTTTAAGTGATTTGTCCAGATCACACAGCTATTAAGTATCTGAGGCCACATTGGAATTCGGGTCTTTCTGACTCCAGGCCTGACCCATTATCTGCAGCATTCAATTTCACCAATTTTTTTAATGATAAAGCAAAAAGAACTCCAGAATTTGTAGAGACCAGGATTCAAATCTCCAACATTTACTAGCTATGTAAACCTGGAAAGGCTCAGAGCCTCAACTTCCTTATCAGTAAAATGAGAGTATAATAATACTTGCAATACTTGCCTCATAAGGCTATTTTGAAAAAAAAAAAATGCTGCTTTGTAAACTTTAAGTTTCTATAGAAATAAACTGCAGTTCATTGTAATTATTCTTTATTTGTACCCATGCCAGAAACCTGAGGCAGTGAGGTGTGTAGAAAGAGCACTGGGTCTGAAGTTAAGTCATTCTTGCCCTGCCCTTCTTTCTCTCAGGGTCTTAGCTGTCTTCTCCATAAAATAAGGCTAGACTAGAAGATCTCTAAGGGCCTTCCATCTCCTCCATTCTGTATTCTAAGGTTTCTTCCTTGAACTCCTATGTTCTAAGGTTCTTTCCTGCTCTGATTTTCTGTATCCTAAATTGATTCCAGCCAAAATATTCTTTCTTTCTACTTAATGATTTTGATTAGGGTTAGAGCTATCCCTATTAGTCTAAGGGGTGGGGTGGTGGCCCTTGGAATCAGGGCCTTATCTTCCCTGGGGCAGGAACCTGTCTCTGTTTTGTAAACCCAAGTATTGAGAGGCTGATAATCATACTTGAAGAATTGTCAGGGTCCTTAAGAGAGGGATTACTGAGTTACTCTGATTTATAACCAGACTGAAAGAGAATTAGGTGGATAAAATTCCCAAGAGCCCAGACTTTCCTCTTTTCTAAAATCTAGAATTCCCCAGCTAGAAGGAACCTTAGATTTAAAGGGCTTTCAGAAGCCTGCAACCTTCTCGTGACTGGATAAGAAGAGTTGGAGTTAAAAACCTATCTTGATCCTGCTACTTTGTAGGGAGAGACCAAAGAAACTGGGGAAGCATTGTAGTGTTCAAGAAAGAGTACTAAATTAAGGAGTCAGGAAATGAAAAACAATTATCTTTTACTTTTGTTTTGCATCCCCAGCAGGTAGCACAGTGCCTGGCACTTAGTAGAATACTTAAGAAATATTGACTGACTAACTTACTCTTCTTAGCTGAGAAGAATGATTATTAATTAGCTTAGTGATATAATTATTTATTAAAATATTAGTCTAGTCAATTAATATTAATATAAGAATTATACATATTAATATATATATTACATATATTTAGGGCAAATTGGGATGGATTCTTTTTTTATTAAAGCTTTTTATTTTCAGAACATATGCATAAGCGGGAGAACTGTTCGGTTCTGCAAATATGTATTGTATCTAGGATATACTGCAACATATTTAACATATATAGGACTGCTTGCCATCTTGGGGGGGGGTGGAGGAGGGAGGGAGGGGAAAAAACGAAACATAAGTGATTGCAAGGGATAATGCTATGTAAAAATTATCCTGGCATGGATTCTGTCAATACAAAGTTATTATTAAATAAAATTAAATTAAAAAAAAAAAAGAACATATGCATAGATAATTTCCAACATTTATCGTTGCAAAACTTTGAGTCCCAAAAACTTTTCCCCTCCCTTTCCTCTAACTCTCCCCTAGCTGGTAAGTAATCTATATTAAACATGTACAATTCTGATACATTCTTATAAAACATCTCAAACTTTAAACAACAAACTATAAGTTCACTGTTCAATCACTTATTATAAGAAAAGTTCTAGGTTCACTTGCCTAATCACAAAAATGCTGACTAGGGGACCTCCATTCCCTTTTGCTTAATCATCATGAACATGCCCAGCAGGAGTGAGATGTCTTGATATAATATAAAAAGTCCTCCAACTTATTTTTAGATCTTCAGACTACCCTTTCTTGCCAACACAAAGATGGGTCCATCTTTTGGCCACTGCCTTGACCAACTTGTGACCACCCATGCTGATGAATCGTTTCTGGTTGTCCTGGAGGGAAAGAACAAGGTCTATCAACAAATGAGATTCTGGATCATACTTTGCTTCTTTTGTGTGTCTGTGTGTCAAGCCCAGTAAAGTAAAGCCCTGAGGACTTTATCTCAGATCTGAGGTATATGTCATTAGAGGGGGTCATGGGCCCTTTAATAAAGCAGTATTGGTTCTTAGCTCTACCTCGGCTTCTTTTATTGTAGATTGGACCCATGCTGGGCACCTTATAGCTATGGTGCTAACTAGTAGCAGGATTCTTGTGGCATTCTCTTTCCTTTTACTCAGTCTCAAGATCTTTTTTCTCTGTCAAATATTTCAGGTTTTTTATACCACTACGTTGCAGTAGTAGGGAGACCTATGTTCAAATCTCAGCTCTACCATTCTTTTATTCTACGACTGAGTCAATTCCCTCCTTCTCTGTAAATGAGAGGGTCAAACTAGACATTCTCTAAGGTCTCTTCTCACCTCTAAATTCTATGATCTTATGTAGAATGATTTAAAGCACTTAAATTTCAACATAAACACCAAAGGCTAAGGTTCATCTCTGGCCTTAGAAATTCCCTTGCTCGTGCACTCATACACACACATACCCCCTTTGCTTGGGATCAAAACAAACAACTCCAAACATCTCTTCCCACCTCTGGCAATGACATTTTGGATTACATCGAGATCACTAAGGAGACCAGCAGGCTGCTAACCTGGCCTGTCTTGAAGACATTTCCATTTAATCTGAAGCTATTGTCACCTGAACTGACATACTGGCAGGAGCTTACTCCTGTGAGGGAAACCAGAATGTATCCCTAGTATGCACAAAGCTTTCTGTAGCACCAGCACTTATGGTAGGAACTTTTTCTGCATTTTACTTCAAATATATCCTTAAAATGATTTCAAATAATGGAATAATAAACATTCTCTAAGTATGCCCTGGATGCTAAAGAATATATAGACATTAAACAAACTTTCATCAAATGTTAGGTACTGCCTAAATATTGGAAACAGGAAAGACAAAAACAAAATAATACCTGCATGGGTGGGAGAAAGGGGAGCAAGGTTAGTTATAATATGTATACAATTAAATCAAACATTTTATAAGCTCCTACTATGTGTCAGCTGAGCACAAAGGATACCAAGTAACTTTGGAGGGGAATAAACAAGCAACTTACAGTTGGGGAAGGAGGAGGCAAAAGACCAGAAAAAGCTTCATGAAGATAATACAAACTGCATGTGGATATTCATATACTTCTCTTTCTTTGTCTCTCTGTTTCTGTCTCTTTCTGTCTGTCTCTCACACACATACATAGAGTAATTTTAAAAGGTAGAAAGCACAACAACATATAGAACTTCAAAAAGCTTGAAGGGCAGTCTATTTGAGTAGATTTAGAGTCAAAAGACCTTGAATCCCAAGTCTACTAACTTACTAACTACTAACTTTAACTGATGTTAAATTTAAGAAGAAAAAAAAAGAGGAATTGCCTAAATTATCTGGAAGCTACCAAATATTTTATGTTCTGTGGTCTTCTGCTAATTGGGGCAAAAGGACAAAGAAAACACACAGAAAATAATTAAGAAAATGATATTCCGGTATATAATTATGAAGCTGCTTAATAATATAAAGCAAAGTGTAATTATGAGCATTAAATTGATAGGATTTCAGGAAAGGGACATCACTGAAGACTGTAATACTCAGGGGAAGGTAGACCTGAGATAGAAGGATTCTTGATTTTTTAAATTTGCAGCAAAAAAAGAAAATGGATTCTTTCAGAAATTCTTAGACCTAGAGTCAGAGGATTTGAGTTCAAATCCTGACTTTGCTACTTGCTAACTGTAACCTTCAGCAAGTAATTTTCCTTCTTTGAAACTCTACCTATAAAAGAAAAGACTGAACTTTAGGGAAATTTAAGCTTAATATAATGGACAGCATTCTTTCTTCCTTTTGCACTTCTTAAAAAAAGATTAAAAGAAGTGGCTGAAGTTTTGAGATCTACACATCTTTTTTTAAATAAATTTTTTATTGATGTTTAGTTTTTGCATCGTGTAAAATTCCTCCTGAATCCCTCTCCTACCCCCTCTCACAAAGCCATATCTTAAAGACAATTTTTTTTAAAAAAGAAAAAAGGTGGGTGGGGGGAACAATTTAGCAAAATTGATCAATATATCTAAAAAAATTTAACATGCAATGTCCACACTCACAGAACTACCCCATTTCTGGGAAAGAGGCATTTTCTCATATCTCTTTTTTGGGGGCCAAGTTTATTTTGATAAATCTACATTAAATCATAATTCTTTTGTGGATATTATTCTATTATAGTCATATATATTATTTTCTTGGATCTGCTTGCTTCATTTTTCATTAGTTCATATCCATCTTTTTACTCATCTATATTTATCATGTTCTTCATTTCTTACAGTAAAGGAATGCTACATTACATTCATGAACCATGGTCTCTTTAACCATTATGCAGTTATAGAATATCTACTTCCCTCCTGCCCCCAGCTCATTAGTACCCCCCCCCCAAAAAAAGCACTGCTATAAATATTTTGATGTTCTATTTTATTATTATTATTTTTCCAGTAATTTTTTTGGGATTATAATGCCAAGCAAGAAATCTCTCCTGTCAAAGAATATGGATTACATAATTCCATATTAGTACCAAATTGATGGTACTAATTCACAGTTCCACCAGTAATGCATTAGTGAGTCTTATCTTCCCATAACATCTCCAACATTGATCAGTGTTATCTTTTTTCCATCTTTGCCAATTTACAGGGTACAAGGTAAAACTTCAGGGCTATTTTGATTTGCATTTCTCATATCATTCATGATTTGAAACAGTATTTCATGTAGGGGTTTAGATAATTTTGGATGGATAATTTTGATCTTAGGGGTTCATTCTAGAGACAATTCCATATGTGTGTTACAACAATGACACCCATCTCCCCAGTTGGAAGAAATTTAAAAAATTATTTAATAAGATCATCTTTTTTTTTTTTTTCTCCCAGAGGAGGGAAATCTTTTCTTAATTTCTATTCAGTTTGAATTAATCTTGGTTCTGAGCTTACTATATAACCTTCAGTAGGTCATTTCACTTCTCTAGGCCTCTCAGTTCAAACTAGTTGAAAATACATCTGCTAAGATCCTTTCCACTCCAGTTCCACAATATATAAATGAGTATGGTAAAAGAGGTAAGATCTACAGGTTCCAAATATGACAGACTTAAAAAGTCTTAGGAGCAGTCAACCTAAAGTATAATGCAGAGTCACCATTTGCAGTTTTAATCCCTGAGGAAATCAGAATGAAATGTTTCTTCAAATTAATCTTTGTCATGAATGATGTTTTTAAAAATTTCAATAAATAATTAAGACAAATTTAATTTAGCTGAGCTAGAGGGGCAAACAGTTATTACAGTGGCTCTCAGAAGTACAAGATTGACAATGCCCTAAATCTGATAACTTTTTTTTTTATTCATACTAATTAGGTGCTAAACCCAGTTGCTAATTTTTGCACCCACTATATTCTGCTGTCCTGGGGAAATTTTTCTGTTACCAGAACCCTAGTTCCGGTTCTAAAGGAAAGAGTATTGGAGATGAGGAACCTGCATTTGAATACTGCCTCTTCAACCTACCACTTGAATTCCCTGAGGCACATCATTTTCCCTTCTCTGTGATTTCTCCCTCCTTTATTAAAAAAAGGTTATACTTGCTTTACCATTTTGTGTTCTCCATTATAAGAGCATTCCCAGTCAGATCTGGCAAGCTGAGAATTTAAGGATGGTAATCTAAGAATCCTCCCAAACTGAATATCCTATGCTATAAATCTCCTTTTAAAAAGCTGTGATATACTCAGCTCTGATTTTACCTAGCTTTGTAGTTCTAATTCTCCAGGGCAACTTTCTCTACTTTTTTAAGTGGAATGGACTCTTGGACAGTCTGCTGAATAAAGTCTAAGAGTCCCCTCCCTGAATAACGTTTTTAATGCACAAAATAAAGTGTATACTATTAAAAAAAAAAACCCTCATCAAATAATTATACTTAATTATATATAAATATATGTTTAAAGCTCAAAAATTCCTGATTAAGAACCCCTAATTTAGAGGTGAGATTAGGGGAAAAGAAAGAATCAATGAAAGTGCTGTAGAAAGAATTCTAAAACTTCAATATGGATGAGATTAGCTAGGAAACGCCTTTTTCTAGGAGAAAACCAAACTACATAAGAGATTTGAGATGTTGCAGATGGGATTAAGATGTCTTCTAGATAGAATCTGTAACTAGCCACTTGCATTTATTCAATCAGTGAATATAATCTGAAATTTTGTGATTAGAAAGCCTAATTGAAATGAAGGGGGAATGACCTTGACCTTGTTTTTTTTTTAAAGGCAGATTTTAGGAGGAAGAATTTGTTAGTATATCTCTTATACCATTAACTTGAATCCAGCCTATTTGATGATATTTGAGCTACTCAGCAGGCATGGCAACTGACTAAATAAATTACTATCAATCTCTATATAAGGGACTATATAATGGATCAGAACTTACTCATCCAAATGATTGTAGAACTCTTCAGAGCTTTCCTATTGGGAGCTTTTTGTGGCAGTATAATTTGACTATAACTTCTCATAACAAATTTGAACTCATAAGTATAAAACATGGAATATCAGAGCCAGGATAAATCTTAGAACATGGGATTTCTAAATGTTTGTGACAGCCCTTTTTGTAGTAGCAAGAAACTGGAAACTGAGTGGATGCCCATCAAGTGGAGAATGACTATGTTAAGGTATATGAATGTTATGGAATATTATTGTTCTGTAAGAAAAGATCAGCAGGATGATTTTAGAAAGTCTTGGAGAGACTTACATGAATTGATGCTTAGTGAAGTGAGTAGAACCAGGAGAACATTTTACACAGCAATAGCAAGATTATATGATTATCAATTCTGATGGCTCTTTTCAACAATGAGGTGATTCAGGCCAGTTCCAATGGTCTTGTGATGAAGAGAACCATCTGTACTCAGAGAAAGGACTGTGAGAAATGAATGTGGATCACATCATAGTATTTTTATTCTTTTTGTTTTCTTTCTCATTTTTTTCCTTTTTGATTTGATTTTTCTTATGTAGTATAATAACTGTGAAAATATGAACAGGAAAATTGCACGTGTTTAACATACATTGGATTACTTGCTGTCTAAGGGAGAGGGTGGAAGGGAAAAAAATTTGGAACACAAGGTTTTGCGAGGGTGAATGTTGAAAATTATCCATGGCATATGTTTTGAAAATAAAAAGCTTTTATAATTTAAATAAAAGTACATGGGATTTCTGATCTGGGATAGATCTTAAAATATAGAACATTAGAATTGGAAGAGACTTTAGAACAAAAAAAATCAGAGCATCACATTTAAAGCAGGAGATTAAACATTCAGGAGAGGGCAACCTGGATGGTGAAGGAAAACAAAATTATTCTGTGAGGCCTAGTGAAGGAATTGGGAATGTTTTGTCTGGAGAAAAGAAAACATGATTTGGGATAAAGTTAGCTATCTTAAAGTATTTGAAGGGCCATCTGTGGAATATGAATGACTTGTCCTGACTGTACCTAAAGGGTATAACTAGAAGCTATGGGTAGAGGAGATTCTTGAACAAGTATAGTTGGAATTTGCTGGTCTATGAGTTTCCTTCCAATTCTGATATTTTTCAATGTGGATCTGGAAGGGACCTTAGAATAATAGAACATTATTTCTAGAAGGAATCTTGATTAGAACGTTGAAGGCACTGTAGAATGTTAGAGATGAATGTTAAAGCTGGAAGGGCTCAGAGAACATATAAGTGAAAGCTAAAAGGGACTTTATAGCACAGTATCAAAGCTGGAAGAAAGATGATCACCTAAAGTAGAGAGGAAGAAATTTTGAGCAAAATATTAAGAGCTTGCAGAATATTCTTTTGAATGGCAGTCATTAAGGGAGGTGAATCCAGTTCCAATGAAGGCTGATTTGATTTTTAACAATAAATAAAACCCTCCAATATATATACTTGATATAGATGGGTTAATTTTAAAATTTTGTGATTAAATGATTTATTATAAACTGAATGTTAAACAGTAATAAATTTAACTGAGCTTGCTTGATGCTATTTTTTATTTAAATCAATTTCTTCCAGTGCATGAAATACCACAACTTCTCAGATACTCCCTGTTTTCATCAATATTCTTTGTCCAATCAGCTTCAATAACTTTTTATCCTCTTTTCTGCTTATATCTGCTCTCTTTACTTTTCAATATTTCATAAAATTTCTTTCAGATTTCTTTATCTTCACATTTATTTACCTTAATTGCATTGCAATATTCTATTAGGTTGATGTACCACGTTTCATTTTGCCGTGTTCTTGGATACTTAATTGTGTTTTCAGTTATAATTAATGCTGCCATGCAAATCTTTGAACTGATTAGTTGTTGTTGTTGTTATTGTTTTGACTAGAACTTTCAGGGTATATTTCAAACAATGAGGATTATTTGGTAAAAGGATATGATTCTATTTGCAATTGAATGAATACTGTCAGACAACTCTCCAAAAAGATTCTACGAGTTTGCAAAAATTACATTATTCTCTATAATCCCATCAACATTCAATATATGAGGAGGAAATTAAGGCCCAGAGAGTTTAAAGTGAGATTACAGAGTATGGAAGTTGCAGAGTCAGGATTTAAATACAGGTCCTCTAAACACTAACCATCATACCACAGATCCTGACTATAAATCTTAAAAATACAAAACTCCTTCCACTATCCATAGGTCCTTTATACATACATTATTAGTTATGACAGAAACACATACAGGACTATACTCCTTGTGCACATAATTCCTTAGTAGTAAAATATTTGAAATTAGAATGAATGAATAGTACAAATCATGACCCATTTTGAGTGTGGATAGTATAGGCAAATTGCTTATAGAAAACTTGTACCAAATAGCATGGCCACCAGCAATGTAGGACAGGTCTTGTTTGGTGTAATTTCAAAATTTGTTGATCATATCAACAGAAGCAGGATGTGGGTAAAGACTGGCTGGAGACTAGGCTTTTCAAACACCCATCAATTTGCATTACAGACTTTATAATCATTCATTTTTTTACCTATTCAATTTATAATTACCTTAATGAGGGAAGTGGGGACCATGTGCATCTGAAAGGATTCAGTTAAGCAGATATTTAAAGTAATGGAATAGAAGACCAGAATTTGAAAGACTGGACTCTTGCCCCAAATTGAAGAAGACATCCCGTCTTATGGTTTTGGAACTAAAGACCCTTCTCTCTCTCTCTTATTAAACTTATTCTGTTTTTAAAATCTTAAAGAGTATTCTGACCTTAAATAACATCTATCTAGTTACAGGAACATAGAATCTGAAACTTGGAAGATATAAAAATAATAAAAGTTGGCATTTTATGCCCCTAGTGATCAAAAAAGACTCCTTAGAATTTAAAAAAATGAAAGGACCTTATTTTGGCCTTTTTTTGTATCCTCAGAACTTAAGTCTGGTGCCTGACACGCAATAAGTGCTGAATAAATGCTTGACATTTCTTAAAAACCCTCATTTTACAGAAAAGGAAATTGAGGCCCAGAGAGAATTGATTTGTCCAATATCACATAAGTAATAAATGGCAGGGCCAGGATTGAATCCTGATACTATATAATTCTAAATTTACCTCACCACATGAATATTGGCTCCCTTAGCTCAAAGATTATTTCTTTTGTTGTTATTTTTACACCCAAACTCCTATTACTGAGCCTGGCATTCAAGAGGCACTATATATTTTTATTTAATATTTTTCCCCCAGTTACATTCAAAACAATTTTTTTTATATTTGTTTTTAAATTTTTGAGAAAAATTTTTCTCCCTTATCCCCACCCACAATTAAGAAACCAATGTGAAATTATGCAAAATATTTTCAAAAAAGTCAAGTTGTGAAAGACAACATAGCTCTCCTACCCTAACGAAAATAAAAACCCTCATGAAAAATTAAGTTAAGAGAGAAAGAGAATGCTTCAATCTGTATTTAGACTCAATCAGTCCCTTTTGCCAGTATAGATAGTCCTTCAGAGAAGTAATGGATGATTGTACTACTGAGAATAGCAGTCATTTCAAGCTGGTCATCCCAGAACATTGCTATTACTTTGTATATAATACCTTTCACTTTGCTTGAGTTCATGGAGGACTTCCCAGGTTATAATAATTTTTTTTTTTTTCTGAGAGCATCCTAAGAGGCATTATATGCTTACTAACTGATAGGCCCCAGAGTTGGGCCTTAAAGGAAGAGATTTCCCTTTATGGCTTAGTTCAAGTGCCACCTCCAACATAAGACATTCTCTTTTCCTAATTGTTAGTACTTGCAATTACTTTATGTTTATCTTATACTTGAAATTAATTTATCTGTATATGCTTATATACCTCCAGTAGACCATAAGCTTTTGATATTTGTTTTTCTATCCCCACCACCTAGCAGAAGGCTAAGCTCATAGTAAAGGCTTAAGCAACCTTATTAAATTGAATAGATGGAGTTTTAGTTTATATAGAGAGGGGAGAAGATATAAGGAAAATTAGGATTAGGAAAAAGTCCAGTTTGATAGAACATAGGCCATGTGAAGGAGAATACTGAAAGATAAGGCTAGACAATTAGCTTGAGGAGAGATTGGATACCATTTTAAGTAGGCAGTGACTAGAAAGTCACCAAAATTTTTGAGTAGAAGAGTGATACTGACATAATCCTAGTAATCATAGCAGTAGTTAGGAAAAAAATCAGGCAGCATTGTAATATGAGTAAAGTAGGAATTATTGCCTCCATTCAGCAGATGAGAAAACAAGCTCAGAGAGGTGAAATGACTCTCCATAGTCATGTATCTAATCAAGTTGAGACATAAATCCATTTTTGAGTCTTAAACTAATGTGCTTTTTTTTTTTTTTTTGGCTGAGGCAATTGGGGTTAAGTGACTTGCCCAGGGTCACACTGCTAGGAAGTGTTAAGTGTCAGATTTTAACACCTGTCCTCTTCCTAACTTCAGGGCTGGTGCTCTATCCACTGTGCCACCTAGCTGTCCCTCCCACCCTTACCCCCATCCCCATTTTTTCTAATGCTCTTTTTAAAAAATTTAGTTCAAAAATTTTTTTTTACTAACACTTTTTCTTTTCTTTATACCATTCACTTCCTCTACACACTCTCCTCTACCATAGGACTTTTCCTTGTAACATGAAAAAATAGCTATGGATAACTATCAGTCACTATGTCTAACAGGGTGTGCAACATTCTGCCTCTACTCTGCCTCTAACTAAGTGAGTGAGTGTCTCAGGGACTTAGCTTCATTTCTTTGAAGCTCTTTTTCATAGAATCTTTACTTCCAGGGGTCCAATGTGGTGATTGGCATGAAACATGAGATAAAAGCAAGATTGGGTATCATGAAGACTTAGGATTTAAAGAAGCATGAGATAAAACCCATGATTCAGGGTAAGTGTCTTAAACTCCCTGGGTAGAACAGGATCGTAGATTGAGAAATAAGAGGGTTACAGGTGATTATCTATTCCAAGTCTCTCATTTTACAGAGAAAATACTAAAGCCTCCAAAGATGAAGTTTCCTAGTTTCCTCCATATCCCAGTCAAGTCCCACTTTCTTCAGATCTTTTTAGGTTCCCCCACTTACCTCTTCTCTCCAAAGTTACCTTCCATTTATACTATACATATTTAGCACACTATCATGGTACATATACCTCCAGAGCAGGGATGGTGTTTTTGCCTATCATTGTATGCTCTATCAATCTATGTGTCAACCACTGTACTAAGAGTTAGGAATACAAATACAAGGAACCAAGACAGTCACAAATGCTCAATGGCAGCAGCTAGTTGGCACAATGGATAGAGTTCTAGACTTGAAATCATAGACTGATCTTCTTGAGTTCAAATCTAAATTCAGACACTTCCTAGCTTTGTGACCCTAAGCAAATCACTTAATCCTGTTTGCCTCAGTTTCTTCAGTTGTGAAATAAGCTAGAGAAGAAAATGGAAGCACTCCAGTATTTTTGCCAATAAAAGCCTAAATAGGGTCACAAAGAGTCAGACATCACTGAAAGGATTCAACAGCAACAACTACAAATTAATGATTGTTAATTGACAGCCTGAGGTCAGAGAAATAGGAGGAAGGATTCAAACTCAGGTTCTCTGCCTCTGATTCCAAAGTTCTTTTCCACTGTACCACATTGCTTCCATTACTGCACTACTTTAGTTTTCTTATTTATCGAATGAGGTTAATATTATGGCAAATTTCCTTTATATGATCCTAATCTTACATCATTCTATCTCTACCTGTTCCTTACTACTCCTACATCTACTAAGAGATAATATTTGTAAAGCTTAGCACAATGCCTGGTACTTGGTAGGCATTTAATAAATGCTTGTTTCCACAGACACTTTGTCTTCACAAAAACTTCAAGGGTTTTGTCTCTTAATTTTATTCTAGTCCATCACACCTTCAATTTTACACTATTCTCTATTCTTCCACTGTTCTTATACAAGCTTTGAGTTCCTCTGTTATAGACTCAGAGAATCTCTGAGTTAAAGTGGACCTCAGAAATCACCTAGTCCATCTTGAAGCCTTACTCTTCTCTCCAGCTTCAGCATTCAACCTCTGGGGACCTCTAGAGATAAGGAACTCATGACCTCCAGAGGAAATTCTTTTCCCTTTTCTGATAGCTCTAATTGTTAAGGTTTTTCCATATATAGGGTTGAAATCTGACTTCATTAGCTAAAAATTATCTTAGCAACTTCCCAGTGTAGAAATGAAGTCCTAGAAATGATCAACTTTTAGCTTTTAATCTAAAGGTAAAAATCTCATCTTCTTTTATCAGTGGCAACTATTATTATCCCATCTGAAATTTTTATCAACTGATAGCAGCAGAGAATGAGAAATTATAGAATACCAGAGCAAGAAAGATCTTAAAGATAATAATAGCTAGCTCACTAAAGTTTACAAAGCTCTTTATCTGTTCTACCTCATTTGATCCTCACAACAATCTTGGGAAGTAGGTGTTGTTATTATCCTCATTTTATGGATGGATGAGGAAACTAAGGAAAAATGATAGCCTGGGTCATTTGAACTCAATCTGAGTCCTTTTAATCTATTCTTTCTTTTTATACATGTAGAAGAATGAGGGAAATGACTTGCTGGTTGTCCCAGATTTATGACAAAAATAGCCTTGGCTTTGTAGTTTTCTGCTTCTTTCACTTGAGCCCACTCTAACTTTTTTATTTAACGTTTTAATTCAGTAAAAATGTAGAAAGCACTTGTGCTGAGGGGAATGGAGGGTTTAAGGGGAAAAAAGGCAGGAAGGAAGATCTGGGCTGGAGTCCTGGGTGTGCAGCTGAACCTGTATGGTTTTGAGGAAATCACCTCCTTCTTCATCTTTGAAATGGGGATAATAATACAGCTATCATTTGTCTCACCCATACATAGAGAGAAAAGCTCTTTGTTGACTATCAAATACCACAGGTAAATGAGCTATAATTCTAACTGAGCACCAAGCTGAGAGACTGGAAAGAAATTACAATCTTTTTGGGGATGCATGAATAATGATTTAAAAAAACTTTTATTTGTGTGTACTCAGTCACATTTTACCAAGTACAAAGCCCGGCTTTCACATTCATTCTATCACCTCACAAAAGCTCAGTGAGGGAGACCAGAGAGGGATTATTAGCCCCATTTGACAGTTAAGCAAACTGAGGGTCAGAGAAGTGAAGTGACTTCTTCAAAGTGGTGCCACTAGACTCTAATCAATAAAATGATCCAAGATAATTTCAAAGGCCTCAAGATGAAAACTACTATCTCTCTCCAAAAAGAGAACTGAAAACTCTGAATGCAGTTTGAAGCATACTTTTTTCACTTTGTCTTGCTATTTTTTTTTCTTTTACAACACAGCTAATGTGGAAATATGGTTGCTTTTTTAAGTTCTCTGACCTTCGTTTATATTTCAGCTGTTATTTTTAAAATGGTATTCTATTTCATTATGACCAAAGAAGAACTAGAGAGCATTACTGATCACAAAATAGAAAATTTTGATTATATCAAATTGAAAAGTTTTTGTACAAACAAAACTAATGCAGACAAGATTAGAAGGGAAGCAATAAACTGGGAAAACATTTTTATAGTCAAAGGTTCTGATAAAGGCCTCATTTCCAAAATATATAGAGAATTGACTCTAATTTGTAAGAAATCAAGCCATTCTCCAATTGACAAATGGTCAAAGGATATGAACAGACAATTCTCAGACAAAAAAATTGAAATTATTTCTAGCCAAATGAAAAGACGCTCCAAGTTATTATTAATCAGAGAAATGCAAATTAAGATAATTCTGAGATACCACTGCATATCTGTCAGATTGCTAGAATGACAGGGAAAGATAATGCGGAATGTTGGAGGGGGTAGGGGAAAACTGGGACACTGATACATTGTTGGTGGAATTGTGAATACATCCAGCCATTCTGGAGAGCAATTTGGAACTATGCTCAAAAAGTTATCAAACCGTGCGTACCCTTTGATCCAGCAGTGTTTCTACTGGGCTTATATCCCAAAGACATACTAAAGAAGGGAAAGGGACCTGTATGTGCAAGAATGTTTGTGGCAGCCCTCTTTGTAGTGGCCAGAAACTGGAAACTGAGTGGATGCCCATCAATTGGAGGATGGCTGAATAAATTGTGGTATATAAATATTATGGAATATTATTGTTCTGTAAGAAATGATAACAGGATGATTTCAGAAAGGCCTGGAGAGACTTACATGAACTGATGCTGAATGAAATGAGCAGGACCAGAAGATCATTATATACTTTAACAACAATACTGTATGATGATCAATTCTGATGGACGTGGCCATCTTCAGCAATGAGATGAACCAAATCATTTCCAATGGAGCAGTAATGAATTGAACCAGCTATGCCCAGTGAAGGAACTCTGGGAGATGATTAAGAACTATTCCATTGAATTCCCAATCCCTATGTTTTTGTCCGCTTGAATTTTTGATTTCCTTCACAGGCTAATTGTACATTATTTCAGAGTCCGATTCTTTTTGTACAGCAAAATAACTGCTTGGACATATATACTTATTTTGTATTTAATTTATACTTTAACATATTTAACATGTATTCATCACTCTGCCATCTAGGGGAGGGGATGGGGGGAAGGAGGGGAAAAATTGGAACAAAAGGTTTGGCAATTGTCAATGCTGTAAAATTACCCATGCATATAACTCATAAATAAAAAGCTATAATAAAAAGATAGTATTTTATTTCAAATCTGGCCTCCGACACTTAATACTGCCTACCTATGTGACCCTGGGGAAGTCACTTAACCTCAATTGCTTTAGCAAAAAAAAAAAAAAAAAGGTATTCCTAATAGTATTCTATTTCTACAATTACATGTAAAGGTAGTTTTCCACATTCATTTTTGTAAGATTTTAAGTTCCAGATTTTTTTTTTCTCCCTCTCTCCCTTACCTCCCTACTCCCCAAGACAGCAAGCAATTTGATATAGGTTATATATGTATAATCATTTTAACATATTTCCATATTTGTCATATTGTGAAAGAAAAATCAGAACACGAGGAAAGTCACAAAAAAAGAAAAAACAAACAAAATAACAATAACAACAAAAAAGGTGAATATAGGATACTTTCATCCACTTTTAGTCTCTATAGTTCTCCCTCTGGATGCAGATGGCATGTTCCATTCCAAGTCTATTGGAGTTGTCTCAGATCATAGCACTGCTGAGAAGAGCTAAATCTATTATAGTTGCTTATCACATAATCTTGCCATTACTGTGTACAATGTTTTTTTTTTAGTTCTGCTCACTTCACCCAGTATCAGTTCATGTAAGTCTTTTCAGGCTTTTCTGAAATCAGACTGCTCATCATTTCTTTTTTTTTTTTTTTTTTTAATTATAGCTTTTTATTTACAAAATATATGCATGGGTAATTTTTCAGCATTGACTCTTGCAAAACCTTCTGTTCCAACTTTTTCCTTCCTTCCCTCCACCCCCTTCCCTAGATGGCAGGTAGAGCCATACATGTTAAATATGTTAAAGTATGTTAAATACAATATATGTTTACATATCCGTATAGTTATTTTGCTGTACAAGAAAATTCGGACTTATACATAAAAATAACCTGAGAAGGAAATCAAAAATGCAAGTGGACAAAAACAGAGGGAGTGGAAATGCTTTCTAGTGGTTCATACTCATTTCCCATAGTTCTTTTGCTGGATGTAGCTGGTTCTCTTCATTATTGAACAAATTGAACTGATTTGGTTCATCTCATTGTTGAAGAGGGCTACTTCCATCAGAATTGATCATTATATAGTATTGTTGTTGAAGTGTATAATGATCTCCTGGTCCTGCTCATTTCACTCAGCATCAATTCATGGAAGTCTCTCCAGGCCTTTCTGAAATCATCCTGCTGGTCATTTCTTACAGAACAATAATATTCCATAACATTCATATACCACAACTTATTCAGCTAATCTCCAACTGATGGGCATCCATTCAATTTCCAGTTTTTAGCCACTACAAAAAGGGCTGCCACATTCTTGCACATATAGGTCCCTTTCCCTTCTTTAAGATCTCTTTGGGATATGCTGCTCATCATTTCTTATAGAACAATGGCACAGAAATAAATTTTGCATGAATTTCCCTATATACTTGAAATCATATCTCAAGGGATAGAGAAGGACTGGAAGCTGAAGGAAAAAGAATTTGGAACTAAAAACCCAAAAGAAAAAAATAATTTAAAAAGTAAAGTATAGATATTTTTAAAAGGCAATGCAGCCAAGCAGTTCACTTGAACTCTCAGTTCAGTTTTCTTTCTTCTATACCTTCCTTCCTCTATCAACCAACTAGAGAGAAATGGAAGAAAGGGATTAAATACATATATTGACATGAGGATTCAGAAATCATAAGAGGAATGGTTTAGAACAGAATGAAAAATTTTTTGCTAGAAAAGGTGGAACTCAAAGTGAACTTGGAAGGACTGGTAATTTTAAGATTTGTTATATGAATAAAAAAATACAAATTATATACCTATGACAGTTTCTTTTAATCTTTCTCTAGGAAAGAAAATAAACTTCTTTACCTGTACCAAAGGTACATTACTTGTACCAAAATCATATTTTTCTTCTTGTTACAGATGGAATTACAAGCTATATTTTACAACTTAGAATTTATCTGAACCTCTGTTTTCTTGTCTATCAATCAACCTACTTATGTCAGGAATAATGCTAAGAAGTGAGGACACAAATACAATGAAACAACTTCCTGTGAAAAGAAATATAATGTATTTACATTCTATAAAATGAGAGCATTGAGCCATGCAATTATTAATGGCTTTAAGTTCTGACATGCTGTGTTATAAGGTCCCTCTAAGAGTTGACATTCTATATTCTAACATTTTGTTAAAGTTCTCAGGTCTCATGTTCTCTACTCTATGATCCCTTCTCATACACTATAATTATTTTATTCTCAGTAATTTGGCAATAAGCATTTATTAAACACTTACTATGTGTCAGACATTGTGGAGGAGAGTAAAATACTGAAGACTGGAAAGATAGAAAAAGGCCAGGTTGTAAAGTGCTTTGAAAACTAAACAGAGGAATTTAAATTTTATCTTAGATGTAATAGAGAACCACTGGAGGTTATTTAATAGAGAGGTGAAATGTCAAACATGTGCTTTTAAAAAAAATCAATTTGATAGAGCAAAGGATACTCTGGATTTGGGGACAGATGGGGAAAGAAACTTGAAAAGCAGGGAAACTAACTAAAAGGCTACTGTAGGAGCCCAGACATGGCCTTTAATGGGACAAGACAGAGACAATAATACTTGGTGGGAGATACTAAAAATTAGCCTAACTCTTCTAGAGAGCAATTCAGAATTATGCAAGAAAAAGGACTGAACTGTCCATGTTCTTTGACCCAGAGATTCACTTCTCAAAGTCAAAAACAAGAACAAAAATCTAGTATGTATCAAGATATTCATAGTGGTTCTGTTTGTAATATAAAGAATTGGAAATAAAATGAGTATACATTATTTGGGGAATAGTTGAAAAAGCTATGCTAAATAACTTACATATGTAAAGAATTGTTACTGTGCAATAAGAAATGACAAATATGAGCAATTCAGGGAAATAGTAAGATTTTCATGAATTGGTGCTCAGAGAAATAAGCAAATTAGAAGGACAATATACTCAATGATTAGTATAATATAAATAAAAGATTACTAAATTAAGTATAATTCTGAGGTGGTGAGCCTGAGTGACTAGGAAAGTTATGGTGCAATTAATAGTGACAGAAAATTTAATCAGAAATCAGTAAAGATACCAGAGAACGGATAATTAAATCTATCTTCCTTATCAGAGCATAGAGATGAGGGTATTCCTAGGCAATCAAATATTAATAACATTTATTTATTAGTGTCTACAATGTGTCAGGCACTGGAAAGGATAATAATGTGCTAGGCACTGAACTAGCTTATGCGACACAAAGATGGGCAGAAGGAGCCAGTCCCTGGCCTCAAAGAGTTCACAATCTAATGGGAGAGACGATAGGGAAACAGCAAAATAGTAACAAGCTATATATATATAGAGAGAGAGAAATAGAGAGACAGAGACATACACAGACAGAAAGAGACACAGAAAGAGATAGAGACACAGAGAGAAAGAGAAAAAAAGTGAGATTTGCTGCTGTTCAGTCATTTCAGTTGTTTCTGACTCCTTGTGATCAAATTTGGGGTTTTCTTGACAAAGATATTAGAGTTGTTTGCCATTTCCTTTTTTAGCCCATTTTATGATTGAAGAACTGAGAAAAACAAAGTTACATCCAGAATCACAAAGCTAAGGGTTTGAGGTCAAATTTGAACTCAGTTCATTCTGACTCAGGACCAAAATTCTTATCTACTGAACCACCTAGCTTCCTATATACTAGTACACATATGTCATGATATATATCATGTGTATATGATAAATTAGAGCTAATCAACAGAGGGAAAACACTAGTATTTTTTAAATAGTATTTTATTTTTCCAAATACATGCAAAGATAGTTTTCAATATTTGCCTTTGCAAAACCTTGTGTTCCAAATTTTTTCCCCTCCCTTCCCATTTATCCCCACCTCAACTTGGCAAGTAATACAATGTAGTTTAACATAGGCAATTTTTTTTTTTTTTTTTGCTGAGGCAATTGGAGTTAAGTGACTTGCCCAGGGTCATACAGCTAGGAAGTGTTAAGTGTCTGAGGTCAAATTTGAACTCAGGTCCTCCTGACTTCAGGGCTGGTGATCTATCCACTGCACCACTTAGCTATCCCAATTTTTCTAAACATATTTCTACATTCATCATGCTGTGCTTCTAAGATCAGGTCAAAAAGGAAAAAAAAAAAAAACATGAGAAAGAAAAAGAACAAATAAGCAAAGAAACAATGATAACAAAAAGAAAGGTGAAAATACTATGCTTTGATTCATATTCAGTCACCATAGCTCTCTCTGGATGTGGGTGGCTCTTTCCATCCTAAGTCTATTGGAATTATTTTGAATCACCACATTTTGAGAAGAGCCACATCTATCAAAGTTGGTCATCATACAATCTTGTTGTTACTGCATACAATGTTCTCTTGCCTCTGCTCAGGAAGATGCTAATATTAAGGGGAGTTGGGAAAGACTTTCTGTTGAATGTGAGATTTCAGTTAGGATTTGAAGAAAGATTTGGACAGAATGATATCTATATGTGTGTGTGTGTGTATATATGTGTATGTATATATACATACATACACATATTATATACATTTATATATTTCCAGGTATAATCATTATATCAGATATTTTTGCTTAATTATTATTCTTTGTCACAAGGAAGAGATCAATTTAGGAGTTAGGGAGAGGGTTGTTTCTCTGTTAGAAAGACAAAATGTAGCAATAAAATATTTTTAAGGAGTATACTATAAAAAATATCATCTCACCAACATACATATCTTTGGATAGAAATGATATAAAAGAAGTTAGAACTAGAATTGAATAGGAAGAAGGCAGTAGGCTGCATTGTATTTGGGAAATTGTTCAGCACTTTGGCATCCTCAAACTTCTCCCTGAAAGAGAAAGCAATCTTTTATTTTATTTTAATTTTTTTCATTGTTTCTCAATAGTAATTTTTTCCAATTAGATATAAAAATAATTTTTCAGCATTCATTTTTGTAAAATTTTGAGTTCCAATTTTTTTCTTCCTTCCTCTCTTAGTTTCCCTGTCCCCAAGACAGCAGCATGTTTTGGTTAGATGTATATAACAATTTTCATATTTCCTTATTTGTCATGTTGTGAAAGAAAAATCAAAAAAGAGAAAAAAAAACAAGAGAAAGAAAAAGCAAACAAAAAATAGTGAAAATAGTACGCTTTGATCTGCATGCAGTCTCCACAATTCTCCCTGTGAATTCCAATGGTATTTTACATCCAAAATCTTTTGGAATTAAGTTTTAAAAAAACAAATGTTAATAAAATGTTTTACATGTAACTGGAAAAAATATTAAATAAATAGTTGAGAAATATTTAACAAAATAAACAGTACAATAGAACTCAAAATTTATTGGAATTGTCTTGGATCACAGCATTTCTGAGAAAAGCTAAATCTATCACAGTTGATCATCACATAATCTTGCTCTTACTGTATGTAGTATTCTCTTGGAGAAACCAGTCTTTTAAACCTCAATATTCTCCCAGTGATATTAAATGGCTATGAATTATAACATACCATATCTTCCAAGATTGCAAAATTGTAATTACACAAAAGGCAATGGAGAGATGCAGAAAGGCCTAACAGATTTTTATCTGTTGTACAAGAACAATGTTACCCTTACATAACTGATGCTAAGTGAAATGAGCATAACCATGAGATCATTGTACATGGCAAAATCAATATTATGTGAAAATTCTAATGGACATGGCTCTTTTCAACAATGAGATGATTCAAGCCAATTCCAATGATCTTGTGATGAAGAGAGCTATCTATACCCAGAGAGAGGATTGTGGGAACTGAATGTGGATCACAACATAGCATTTTCACTCTTTCTGTTGTTGTTTACTTGTATTTTATTTTCTTTCTCATTTTTTTCCTTTTTGATTTGATTTTTCTTGTGCAGCAAGATAATTGTATAAATAATGAATATATATATATTGAATTTAATATTTTTTAAACCATGTTTAGCATATATTAGGTTACTTATCATGTAGGAGAGGAGGTAAGAAGAAGGGAGGAGAAAAATTGAAATATAAGGTTTTGGAAGGATTAATGTTGAAAAATTATCCATGGAAATATTTTAAAAATAAAAAGCTTTAATAAAAAAATAATAGTCACCAAAGAAATATATTCTAGAAGAAACTGGAAACTGAATGGATGCCCATCAATTGAAGAATGGCTGAATAAGCTATGGAATATGAATGTTATAGAATATTATTGTTCTATAAAAAAAGATCAGGAGCATGATTTTAGAAAGGCCTGGAGAAACTTATATGAACTGATGCTGAGTGAAATGAGCAGAAACAAGAGATCATTTTACACGGCAACATCAGTATTATACAATGATCAATTCTGATGAACGTGACTCTTTCCAACAATGAGATAATTCAGGCCAGTTCCAATGGTCTTGTGATGAAGAAAGCCATCAATACCCAGAGAGAGGATTGTGGAAACTGAATGTCGATCATAACATAACATTCTCATTCTCTTTGATGTTGTTCGCCTGCATTTTGTTTTCTTATTCATTTTCTTTCATTTTTGATCTGATTTTTCTTGTGCACCAAGAGAATTGTATAAATAATATATTTGCACATATTGAATTTAACATGCATTTTAACATGTATAACATATACTGGATTGCTTTCCATCTAGGGGAGGGGGTTGCAGGAAGGAGGAGAAAATCTGAAACACAAAGCTATCCAAGGGTCATTGCTGAAAAATTATCCGTGCATATGTTTTGAAAATAAAAAGCTTTAAAAAAAAAAAAAAGAAAAGAAAAGAAATCTATGCCAGAAAAACAAGTAGACTAGACTAGGTGGATAGCCTATGTAATATGAAGAGATCTTGAGTAAAGTCCCTAGTGTGTGGGCCTTATGGATGATTTGCAAAAGGATAGAGATAAGAGTAATAGTATGAAATAGGCAGATAGAATGCTAAGTCTGGTATTAGAAATATTCATCTTTCTGAGTTCAAATCTGGCCTCAACTACCTATTGGATGTGTGAGACTGGGGAAATCATTTAAACATGTTTACCTCAATTTCCTCATCTACAAAAGGAACTGAAAAAAAGAAACAAACAAAAAAATCACTCCTCTATCTCTGGCAAGAAAATTCCAAATGGAGTCACAGAGAATTGAACATGACTGAAAAAAGCACGAAAAGAGGTGAGAGAGAATACCCACATTGATAAGAGCACAGATCCATTGAGTGGTCACCCTTCTCTATCAGATTGGTAAGATAATAAATAAGGAAAATCCTAATTATTAGAGAGACTGTTATAAGATAGGAATGCTAGTGTATTGTTTGTGGAGCTGTGAATTGGTCTGATCCTTCTGGAAAGTTATTTGGAACAATGCCCCAAGAATCACTGAACTATGACTTTACGGTAGCAATATTACTGCCTGTTAGGACTTTTACAAGGTGTCAAGTCAGTGGAATTGATGAGATAATGATTCTCTAAATTTACATGTACTTAATACTTACTATAATTCCATAAGATTCACACCTTTAAGAGAGCACATATAAGGAGGAGCTCTCAGAGCCAAATACAGAAGACCACTAGAAGCTCATTTGGAGGAAGCTAGAGGCAGAAGCTGGCAGAGGCAAAGGACTATCAACAGGAGCTCTCGGAACCAAGAAGAGAGATAGGCCTCTAAGAAAGCTAACTGGGCCCCAGGAAGAAGACAATACTTAAAAGGAAACAATAAAAGATTTGGACTTTAATCCCTGGCTGCACTTATGATTACTGAACTGAAAGGAAAGCTGCTCCCAGAAGCCCCCCAAGAAATCTGCTCACAGAGAAGATTACATTTTAGAGGAGAACATTACAACTGCCGTGCATGTACCACAAGGAGATTATAGACAGAGGGAAAGGACCCATATGTGTGTATGTGGGAAAATTATGGCAGTATTTTTTTGTGATGATTGAAAACTAGATGCAAAGTGAGTATCCATCAACTGAAAAATGGTTGGACAAATATGACATAATGTCTATAATGAAATATTATGGTTCCATAAGAAATGACCAAGGACATAGAGTGAGAGAAACTTGGGAACACTTTCATGCACTGATGCAGGTAGCAGAATGGGGGTTATGTCAGAAAAGGAAGAAGGACATGTATAAGAAATGTTTCAAAGATAGAAATAATAGGAGTTGGCAATAGACTGGATATGTGGGATGCAGTAAGGAGATGCAGATGATAACTAAATGATGAGAAGAATAGTAATACCCTCAATTGTAATAGGGAAGTTTGGAAGAAGGGATGGTTTGGAGGGGAAAATAATGAATTCTTTTTGAATATCCTGAGTTTGAAATGTCATGGAACATCTAGTTCAATGAACTCCTTAAGAATAGGAATTTTTTTTTTTTTGCCTTTCTTTGTATCCCCAATACTTAGGACAGTACTTGGCACATAATAAGCTCTTAATAAATTATTGTTGATTGAATGAGTTCAGATTGGAAGTCTTAAGAGTGATTAGGATTGAAGAGAACCATTTATACCTAGAGAGGGGACTGTGGGAACTGGGTGTGGATCACAAAATAACATTTTCACTCTTTTTATTGTTGTTTGCTTGCATTTTGGTTTTTTTCTGATTTTTCCCTTTTTGATCTGATTTTTCTTGTACAGCATAATTGTATAAATATGTATATATATATTGGATTTAATGTATATTTTTAAAACATATTTAACATATATTATTTGTTATCTAGGGGAGCAAGAGAGAGGGAAGGGGGATAAAATTTGGAACATAAGATTTTGCAAGGGTCATTGTTGGAAAATTATCCATGTATATATTTTGAAAATAAAAAGCTTTAATAATAATAATAATAAAGAACAGTTAGGATTGGACAAATAGATCTGAAAATCCTCTTTATGGAGATGATAATTGAATTCATGAGTGCTGATTAGATAAAGAAGTAAGAGAATATTGTAGGAAAAGGTGAGGGGAAATGGCTAAATCCTGGATTGGATGAAGATGCAGCAAAAGAGTCAGAAAGAATAGTAAGACAAGTAAAAGGAAAACCAGGAAAAAACACTGCCACAAAAACCTAGAAAAAAACAGATTATTCAGAGGAGAGGGTGACTGACAGTGTCAGAGACTACAAAAGCAAGAAGATGAAGAAAAGTCCATTAGATATGACAATTAAAACATCATAGGGAAATAACTGTTTTCTATATCAAAAAGTGTATATTAAAACCTACATCAAATTGCTTGCCTTTTCAATGAGAGGTGGGAGGAAAGAGACAAGAAGGGAATTTGGAATTAAGAGTTTGAAAAAAAATGTTAAAACTGTTTTTACTTATAATTAAGGGGGCAAGAAAACATCACATTTTTAAAATAGATCATGGGCAACATTGGAAAGAGCATTCTCAATTGAATGAGTGGTAAAGCCAAATTACTAAAGATTTAAAAGAAAGCCAGAAGAGTAAATGGAGGCACTGACTGTAAATGGCTTGTTTGAGTTTCATCAGGAGAGAGATGAAAGATATATATAAGACAATAGTTAATGGGGATTGTCAGATCAATTGAAGGTTGGGTTTTTTGCTTTTTTGGGGGGGTTGTTTTGTTTGTTTTTTTGTTTTAAAGCTGGGAGAGAACATATGCAAAAACGTTTGTAGCAGCTCTTTTTGTAGTAAGAAGGAATTGGAAACTGAGTGGATGCCCATCAGTTGGTGAATGGCTAAGTTAAGGCATATGAATGTTATGGAATATTATTGTTCCATAAGAAACTATCAGCCAGATGATTTCAGAGAGACCTGGATAGACTTACATGAACTGATGCTAAGTGAAGTGAGTAAAACCAAGAGAACATTGTATACAGTAACAAGATTATGTGATGTTCAACTCTTGATTTATGTGGCTTAAATCCAGCATTAAAAAAAGATATATAGCGATAAGTGTACTTTATCCCTCAGATGGAATGTAAGCTCCTTGAGGGCAAAGACTTTTCTATTTTTGTCTTTTTGTCATGGCTTAAAGTATGTTATTAATAAAAGCTTTATGGATTGATTTTAAAAGTAAATTGATAACTTTTAGTCATCTCTCATCTTTCTGGATCTGTTTTCTCCTCTGTAAAATGAAGGGATTAAATTTCTAAGTGGTCTTCCAACTCTAATAATAAATAGCTGGCATTTACAATTTATATGCACTTTACCTTTTGCAAAGTGATTTTCAAATATTTCTTTTAATTGTCACCTGAACTCTCTAAACTAGGTGCTATTGTTTATCTTTACAGAGGAGAAAATTAAGACTTCTGTATCACTCTCCTTTATGAACATTTTATTCCTGCCAAATCAAATTACCAAACAAGACATTCCACCTGTATCCTCCATGCTTTCACACAGATGCATCTATCTCCCATGCCTGAAATACAATCATCTCTCCCTCTTAAAAAACAAAACAAAACAAAACAACTTTATCTTCCTAGAAGGGTTTGTTCAAATGTTGCCTCCTTGAAGCTTTCACTGCTCTCAAGATGCACTCTCTCCCTCCTTAAATGAAATGCCAGAGGGTATTCACAGGGATCATCCTAGATCCTTTCTGCTCCACTGATGTGACTCTTTGTTCTGACCTAGATGATACTCCTCTGTTAAGGAACACAAGCTCCTGGAGAGGGGAAAGTCCCAGAGCTTATTTCTGCACTTGGTACAAGTCCTCTGTATGTCCCAGAGCAGCCTTTCTGTATTCGCTCCCACACTTTCAAGACTAACTTCAAGAGTGCAAACCAGGTGCAAGAACTAGTAATGAATCATTAATCAGTCATCATCAGTGATGTCTTCACTCCTGCCAACTAAGAATGCAGCTACAGTTCCTGGTTTGACGCAGGAATTCCTTGTTGCTTCTCTATTTCATCTGCCTGAAGCTTTCTGTGTGGCCTCATGGCTTTTCATGGGCAGCATACTGAGTCCACAAGTACCAACTGGTTTATATAACTCCAACTTCCCACCTTCTTGTTTTCTCCATTTCCATTTCCAGACTGAATTCTGTATTTTTTTTCCTTTCTTTTTTTTTTTTTGGCTGAAGTAATTGGGGTTAAGTGATTTGCCCAGGGTCACACAACCAGGCAGTGTTAAGTGACTGAGATCAGATTTGAACTCAGATCTCCTGATTTGAGGGCTGGTGCCCTAACCATTGTGTCACCTAATTGCCTCTGAAGTCTGTACTCTTCTTCTTTTTTTTAATAGCTTTTTATTTACAAGATATACTCATGGGTAATTTTTCACCATTGACCCTTGTAAAACCTTCTGTTCTAACTTTTCCCCTCCTTCTCCCCACTCCTTCCCCTAGATGGCAGGTAGACCCATATATGTTAAATGTGTTAAATATAATATGTTTACATATTCGTACGGTTATTTTGCTGCACAAGAAAAATCAGACTTAGACATAAAAATAACCCGAGAAGGAAATCAAAAATGCAAGTGGACAAAAACAGAGGGAATGGAAATGCTATGTTGTGGTTCATACTCATTTCCCATAGTTCTTTCACTGGGTGTAGCTGGTTCTCTTCATTATTGAACAAATGGAACTGATTTGGTTCATCTCATTGTTGAAGAGGGCCACTTCCATCACATCATATAGTATTGTTGTTGAAGTGTGTAATGATCTTCTGGTCCTGCTCATTTCACTCAACATCAATTCATGGAAGTCTCTCCAGGCCTTTCTGAAATCATCCTGCTGGTCATTTCTTACAGAAAAGTAAAAATCCATAATATTCATATACTACAACTTATTCAGCCATTCTCCAACTGAGAACTCTGTATTTCTTAAAAGACAAATTATTCCAACAATTCCAAGGGTCTTGTAACTGAAAGAGCCATCTGCACCCAGAGAGAGCTCTGTGAAGACTGTGTGGATCACAACATAGTATTTTCACTCTTTTTGTTGTTTGCTTTTTCATTTTTCCCCTTTTGATATGATTTTTTTCTTGTGCAGCATAATTGTGGAAATATGTATAGAAGAATTGCACATGTTTAACATATATTGGATTACTTGCTGTCTAGGGGAGAGAGTGAGGAGGAAGGAAAGGGAAAAAACTTGGAACACACACAACGTTTTGCAAGAGTGAATACTGAAAATTATGTATGCATATGTTTTGAAAAGAAAAAGCTTTAATGAAAAAAGACCAGGGTCAAGGGTATGTGGGCAGGCACACACATATGTATATATGGGTATGTATGTTCATATACACAAAACTGTGTTTTGTTTTGTTAGAGGTTTCCCAGTTCGCTGTTTGGAGGTGAACAGTCGTTTCCTTTGTGTTCCCTTAACAAAGCACTTTATCTCGTACCTCCAAACCTCCTCTTTGACTAGCTCTTAGCTTGGAACACTCCTCTGTTTTGTCTCCAACTACTGACCTCCCAGGCTTCCTTTAAATTGCAAATAAAATCCTACTTAATCAGGAAGTCTTCCCCAGCCCCTTTTAATTCCAATGCCTTTCCACTGTAACTTATCTCCTATTTATCCTGTATATAAGTTGCTTTAAATATATTTGTTTGCAGTTTGTTCTTCTCCTACCTCCCCCTTAGATTGTAAGCTTCTTGAGGGCAGGAACTGTCTTTTGCTTCTTTTTGTACTTTGTGTCAACCTGGCACAAAGACATTTAATACATTTTTATCTACTGATATATTTACATATGAATATACACACATATTTACGTGTGTTTACAGATGCATGTGTATGAACTAGCTCTGAATGATGTCAAAAGGATCACAAATACCAAAGAGAGATTCTTGTCATTTTCAGCTCCATTTTGGTCCAGGAATTTCTCAATTTCTTGATTCTTTATATCTAGCATCAATTCCACACTCAGTTTCCTAGAGCAGTGGTGTCAAAGAGAAACAGTCACTAAAGATACATAAGAAACCCTGCTGGCACAGATTGATTTCATATATATTATCTATGTAATTACATATTTACTTGTTTTGTTCGCTGTTTCCCAGTTCACTATTTGAAGATACGTTTCCTCCTGTGTCCTTGAAAGTTTGGTATCTTACTGATAAAGAGTTACTAAATCTTTCACATAGTGTTATTATGTACATTGTTCTCTTGGTTCTCCTCACTTTGCAGTTATGTAAATTTTCCAGGTTTTTCTGAAACTATCTCTTTCATCATTTCTCATCATTTTTGGAGGCAATCAGTGACTTGCCGAGAATCACATAACTACTAAGCTGTGTGGTCTGAAGCTGCATTTGAACTTAGGCCCTACTAACTTCAGGGTAAATTCCACTTAGCTGCCTCTTCCTTCATCATTTCTTAGAGCACAATAGTGTTTTATCACATTCATAAACTACATATTCAGCCGTTCCACAGCTGATAGGCATCCCCTCAGTTTCTCATTCTTTATGACCACAAGAAAAAATGATATATTTTCCTTTTTGATTCCTTGGGGCATAAACCTAAAAGCTATCTATTGCTTGATCTAAGAGCATGCAACATTTTGTAGCTTTTGGGGTATAGTTCTAAATTGCTCTCCAAACTGGTTGGACTAGTTCACAGTTCTACCAACAGGCCATTAATATACTTTTCCTACATCCTCTCCAGCATTTGTCATTTTCCTTTTTTTGTTATCTTAGACAATCTAATAGGTTGTATCACAGAATAGCTTTAATTTGCATCTCTCTAATCACTTGTGATTTAGAGAATTTTTTCATATATTATTGATAGCTTCGATGAAAACAGTGTGTTTATAAATCTTGAATTTTATGAGT
This sequence comes from Antechinus flavipes, assembly GCF_016432865.1. Taxonomy (NCBI): domain Eukaryota; kingdom Metazoa; phylum Chordata; class Mammalia; order Dasyuromorphia; family Dasyuridae; genus Antechinus; species Antechinus flavipes. The sequence continues at coordinate 451,018,971 of NC_067399.1, forward strand.
TCAATGAAGAATGGCTCTTATTCTCATAAATTTGGTTCAGTTTCCTATATATTTGAGAAACAAGATCTTTATTGGAGAAACTTGCTGCAAAACTTCCCCCCTCCCCATTTTCCAGTTTTTCTTCTCATTTTAACTGCATTAGTTTTATTTGTGCAAAAATTTTTAAATTTTATGGAATCAAAATTATTGACTTTACCTCCTGTGAACATCTCTATCTTGTTTGGCTATGAATTCTTTCCCCATTCAGAGATCTGACAAGTAATTACTTCTAGGAAAAAAATTTTAACTTTTGTTTTGGTCAACAGTTCTTTGATAGTTTGGAAACCAAAAGTATTGAAATATAGTTGTCAACAACTCTGAGATACCACTACACATCTGTCAGATTGGCTAGAATGAAAGGGTAAGATAATGGGGAATGTTGGAGGGGATGTGGGAAAACAGGGACACTGATACATTGTTGGTGGAATTGTGAATACATCCAGCCATTCTGGAGAGCAATTTGGAACTATGCTCAAAAAGTTATCAAACCGTGCGTACCCTTTGATCCAGCAGTGTTTCTACTGGGCTTATATCCCAAAGACATACTAAAGAAGGGAAAGGGACCTGTATGTGCAAGAATGTTTGTGGCAGCCCTCTTTGTAGTGGCCAGAAACTGGAAACTGAGTGGATGCCCATCAATTGGAGGATGGCTGAATAAATTGTGGTATATAAATATTATGGAATATTATTGTTCTGTAAGAAATGATAACAGGATGATTTCAGAAAGGCCTGGAGAGACTTACATGAACTGATGCTGAATGAAATGAGCAGGACCACAAGATCACTATATACTTTAACAACAACACTGTATGATGATCAATTCTGATGGACATAGCCATCTTCAACAATGAGACGAACCAAATCAGTTCCAATAGAGCAGTAATGAATTGAACCAGCTACACCCAGGGAAAGAATTCTAGGGAGATGATTATGAACCACTACATTGAATTCCTAATCCCTCTATTTTTGTCCGCCTGCATTTTTGATTTCCTTCACAGGCTAATTATACAATATTTTAAAGTCCAATTCTTTTTGTACAGCAAAATAACTGTTTGGATTATGTATACTTGTATTTAATTTATACTTTAACATATTTAACATGTATTGGTCAACGTGCCATCTGAGGGAGGGGGTAGAGAGAAGGAGGGGAAAAATTAGAACCAACGGTTTGGCAATTGTCAATGCTGTAAAATTACCCATGCATATATCTTGTAAATGAAAAGCTATAAAAAAAAAAAGAAATATAGTTATCAGAATATTTATTTTAAAAGTTGAAGGAAGGGGGACAGTGAATGATAAGTGGATAAAGCACTGGCCCTGGAAATCCAGATACTTACTAGCTGTGTGATTCTGGGCAAGTTATTTAACCCCAATTGCCTAGCAAATCCCGCCAAAATTTTTTTTTAAAAATGAAACTGACGAAAAGTTGAAGAAGAGGCATTTAGCTGGCACAATGGATAAAGCACTGGCCCCGTAGTCAGGAGAACCTGAGTTCAAATCCAGATATTTACTGTGAATCTGGCTAAGTCACTTAAACCCAATTGCCTTTAACAAAAAGGGTTGAAGGACCTTATAAGAACCCCTAAAATACAGTATAATTTCCAATTAAATGAAGTAACATAAAACCTATTTTGCACATCCTAGAGCTATATACATGCTACTTATAATAACAATAATTACTCCTAAATTCTTATCTATATACATCTGGTAAACCCCATAAACTCCTTTAAAATACAAATTCTCTAACTTTCTCTCTTCTTAATATCAGCACCTAGCACAGTGCTTTATATATATATATATAGCTGCTTAATAAATATTAATTAAACCGGAAAAAATTAATTATCCTGGAAATAATGTTAGCAACTCTCATTTCTTCTATATACAAAGATCATTCCTCAGAACATCTCTGTGAGGAAGATAGTCCAAAAATTACTATGCCTATTTTACAAATGAGAGAAGTAATTTGTCCAGGGCTCGTCCTCTTAAATGCAAACCCAGAACTCTCTTTGAGGATTTATGCTGCATAGGAAAGCACACTGGACTTTTTGTGTGGGAACTTGGATTTCAGTACCCAGAATTTACACAAACATCTATCTTAAATATCTGACTTTAGGAGCCATTTCTTTTAAAGAGTCTTTCTTTTCTTATCTGTAACATGGGAACCATAATTTGTTGCACTACACAAAGACTATCGGGAAGAAAGCATGGCAGAACTAGAACGCAAGCCGTTATTATTTGTAAAAAACCGGAAAGCGGGGGGGGGGGGAGGAGAAGAGGGAGAGACAGAAGAAACTCTTCCGGGAGAGCCGGGTCTTCGTTTCTCTCTCTAGGTTGCATACCTGACTCTTTTGGATTTTTTAAGGCGAGCTCCCCCCCCCCCATCCCCCTCTTTGCTTTGCAGCTTCCTTTTTTTATGTTTAGTCTTCCCCATTTTAAATTGTTAGACTGTAAGCTCCCTGAGGACAAGGACCGTCTTTCTGCCGGTATCCCAATTCCCAATGTCTGGCACAAAATAAGAATGTAATAATAAATATTTGTTTCCTGGACTGGACATCTCACCCTTCCGGCTTTGATTTGCTTCCCTGCTATCTTGGACAGGCTCCAAGTTGGGGGAAATTTGAGGCGTGTAATGCATACAAAAGACTACGGAGAGAGTTAACACTCTTACACAGCTGAGGTGGGGTGGGGTGGGGTGGGGTGGGACGCAGCTGGCTGGAGTAGCGCATGCGCCCAGACACTAGGTAGCCCGTCTTGCCTCCAGCTGGGCAGGGGAGGGGGCGGGGCACGCGCGGGTGCGCGCGCAACATTCAGCCGCGGTGGCGAAACCGAGGCTAGCAGCAGCGGCAGTGGTCGGGGCGAGGAAGCCCCTCGCTAGACGGTGACGCGCGCGCGCACACGTGCGTGTGACCATGGGACGCCTTCATTTCACGCGGGACCCCATCCCCGAGTCCATAGGAAGCGATATGCTGCACTTGAACCAGCTCAGCGCGGAGGTGCGCGCGGCGCGGCCTGGGAGTGGGGGAGGGGAAGGTGCGTCCCTGAGGGGTTACCGGGGGTGGGGCCCGCCTGCGTATCCGTTTCTTCCGCGTGCCTGGATTGGTTTTGTGAGGAGCTTGGGCTTTGGAGTCCGTGGCTCGGGGAATCCTATTCATGCATCACTGTGTGACTTAAGGGAAATCACTTGCCCTCTCTGGGCCTTGCAAATCTCATCTGTAACATAAGATGGGGGTGAACTAGCGTCCTTCCATTTCGAAATCTTTGATCCTGTGAAGCCCAGGAAGGAAAAAAAAAACTTTAGAATTACAGCCAAAGAAATTTTAGGAGTGGGAGAAATGGGGAGCAGTGGGCGACCAAAGGGAGAAGAGGATCAGGGTAAAGGGTGGCCCTCGTGTTTTTGGATGACTAGGATGACCGTAGAAATAGGAAAGTGCAGCCAGAGGTTGGAGGCCGGGTGCACTTAAGTAGAAAAGAGGGGAGGGCTTCTGGGAGTAGACTCTATCCAAGCCAAGCCGATTGGGTAAGTCCAGACTTCTTTGCCTCTCTTTTCCCGAATTTACCTTCGGTGTAAGAGGAAGTTACCTAAAAGGAAGGGTTTGGGAAGAAGGGGACAGGGAGAAAGGAAGGTTTTTTTTTGACTTAAAGTCATGTTTTTTGTAGGCAGCCAGGTGGCAGCAGTGGAGAGTGCTGGATTCAAGTTTGGCAGAACTGAATTCAAACCCAGATGGGTTTGCCTAGCTGGGTGAGCCTGAGCCCATTGAACCTCTGCTTGCCTTAGTTTCTTCAGTTGAAAAATGGAGATGACACTTAATAACAGGATTCTTGTGAGGATCAAATATAATATTATTTAGAAAGCGTTTTGTAAATCTTATGTCCAGGACCTCTTGGGCAATCATATGAAACTTAGGAACCCCTCCTCAGAAAACTGTTTTTAAATGCATACCATACATAGAGTTACTAAGGAAAACAATTGTATTAGTACAGTTATTAAGAGAATTTGGAACTCAAAATTTTTAAAAGTGAGTGTTAAAAGTTAATTTTAAGAAATAAGTTATCAAAAGTTTAAAGAAAAATATGTAGACAAGTTAAGAAATCTTAAATGATCTCTAAATCGCTAACATTCTTTGAAGTTCCAGAATTCTAACTTGTTTTGTGAGCTTCATGAGAGCAGAGGCAGCCTTGATTGATTGAAAGGAAGGAATTCTGGGCTTATGTTTAGGAGAAATCTGCCTTCAAATACCTATTTCTTGTGCTAGTCTTGTGGCCACAAGCAATTTAAGCCATTTAATTATCTGAACCTCGGTTTCATTTGCTTCCCTGTAAAGTGGATGTTATATTTTTAGTTTTGTCCTTAATCAGTTTTTTTGTATCAAATGAGATGTTAGCTATTATTCCTGAATAGTTTTTCTCAGTGTTTTGCATAGCAGTGGTATATGGAATAAAAGTTATATTGTAATCCATCAGCAAATACCTCAGTATTCTATTAGTGGTATGTTGTGCTTCCTAGTTGTCTGATGTAACTTTTCTATAAAAATTAAGATAGCATTAAGATTATGAAGATAAGAACTCCCAAGCACTAAATATGAGAATAAACCATATTTCTTTTTTTTAATTCAATGGTATTTTTATTTTTTAGTTACATGTAAAAAGTTTTCAACATTCATTTTTCTAAGATTTTGACCTTATCTTGGTATATAGGTTGTGAGATTTTGGCCTATAACTAGTTTCTCCCTTATTGTTTTTAGTTTTCTCAGCCATTTTTGTGAGTTCTTCACCCAGAAGCTGGAATCTTTGGATTTATCAAACACTAGGTTACTGTGGTCATTGACTATTTTGTATACCTAACCTATTCTCCTGATCCACTACTCTATTTTTTAGCAAATGGACAAACCATATTTCTTGCTGAAAATCAAAACTAAGATCCAAACCCCTTTATAAAAGAACATTTTATTGATTCTATTTTTTTAATTACAGAATTCATTTTTGAATACATTATCATCCCAATCCACCATCACTAACTCACTCAACTTTCTTGTAACACAGTTAAGCCAAACCTACTTATACAATGACCACAGCAGATAGTATATGTGCAATATCAATCAGCAAAGTATTTAAAAAGGACATACTAAGGCATTGGGGCATATTAGATACAAATACATACTTAGATCTCTGTCCTCAAGGAGCTTACATTCTTGGAGATTAATGTCCTGGTCACAAACAAGTAAATATAAGGTATATACAAAATAGTTTCGGGGTTAGGGGGAACTAACATCTAAAGGAATTAGGAAAGTTCTTTTTGAGGAGATGAGACATTAGCTCAGCTTCTCTACTCATAATTTCCTTTATCTTTGACTCTCATAGAAAAGAGAATAAGGTGCAATTCCTTGTTTCCTAAGATTAGTTATTAAAATTATAGCACATTTGAGTTTGTTAGTGTTCTTCATTTACATTACCGTCTGTATTCAATCATACAAGCCTGTGTTTCTCATCCATTCTATTTATCTCTCTTTCAACTTGCTTCAAACCCCAATCACCATTTGTCAGAGCTATTAGCCTAATTAGTTTCCTTGTCTTAAATCTCTCTTTAACTGTCTATCCTCTAAGCCACCAAAACTAATTTTTTTCCCCAAAGAGCAGGTGTTACTTACATACTTAAAGTTGATCAGATAGAAACTCTTGTTTAGCATTTAAAGTTCATCACCTTTTTATCAAATGTCTTTCTAGCCTATCATACATTATTTTCCCAGCATACTTTAGGATCTGAACAAATTCCCTTCTTTCTTATCTCCCATCTTTGTGTCTTTGTACTGATTTCTTCATTCTTCTAATAATCTGTTCATCTTTGTCAGCCTAATTTCCCTCAAAGCTTAGTTCAAGCTATGTATGCCACATTCTACATGACGTTTTTCCTGATACCCCTCTCCACCAATACATTTTAGAAGGTAATATTTGTGGGTATATATATTTGTGTATATTGCTTTTTACTTGTTTATATACACTTTTTTTGTGGATAGAATGTATTCTCCTGGAGGGCAGACTTTTTAACTTTTGTTTTGTATCCCTACTTCCTCTAACTGTGCCTAATGTATAGTAGTGCTCAATAAATGTTTTTTGATGGATACTTTTTCTATAGCTACGGAATCATGGTATGAATATTGTGGCACATTTAAAAAATGGATCTTCTCTATCTTTGATCCCTTCAGATATTTGCCTAGTAGTGGATCTTTGGATCTAAGCATATGAATAGTTTAATGACTCTCCCATATTTCCAAATAGTTTTCCAGCATGATTGTACCAATTAACATGCCACAGACTTTAATTCTTATTTTTAAATATTATTTTATTTCACCACATATAAAGGCAGTTTTTTAAAATAATGAGAGCTTTTTATTTTTCAAAATATATGCAGATAGCTTTAAACATTCACCCAACCTTGTGTACCAAATTTTTTTCTCCCTTCCTTTCCCTCTCTCCCTCTCTGTCTCTGTCTCTCTTCCAGTTCTCTCCTTCCTTCCCTCTCTCTCCCTCTTTTTTTTTCTGTCTCTTCACTCTGCCTCTCTTCTTCCCTGTCTTTGTCTCTCCCCGTCTTTTCTCTCCCTCTTCCTCACTTCCTCTTTCCCAGAGAGTGTAAGCAATTTGATTTAAAACTTTAACTCCTGATGTAGAAAGTTTCTGGAGTTGGGTTTATTTTGCGGCTGGAAGCCTAGCCCAGAGGGAGCAAACACATCTAGGCTGTAAATTAAAGAGTCCTACATGTAGTCTTTCATTTTACCAATATTTATTAAGTACTTAACCTGTGATGGTTCTGTGCTTACTTGTTAAAAGGAGATGAATATGGAGGAGACTGCCCCTGCCTACTAGGAGTTTGCAATCTATTAGGGAGGTAATACAAATGATAATTTTCTTATTAGCAAATTGTATTTGAGTCTTTTAGCCACCTATTGAAATAAATTAAAGCGAAATAAATCTCATTTTACGGGTTGTGATTACTGAAGCGTGTGTCTCTGCTAGTGATCTAGCAATAAACATTTTGTACAGGTACTATTGTGTACTGGTGTTACTGAAAGGGGAAAAAAAAAAAAGCAAAAAACAGTTCCTTCCCTCAAGGAGCTTATCTTCTTATGAATAAACTGTCGAAAGAAAGGAAGGAAAAAAACATTTATTGAGCTCTTACTAAATTCAAAACACTATGTAGCTTCAAAAAACAAAACAAAAACAGCCCTTGCTCTTCCTAACAGAACTCTTATTGTAATGGGACACGTTCAAATTTAGGGAGAAGATTTCAGCCTCAAGTCAGAAGGAAAGAGTTCCTTGATCCTTAGATTACTGGAGCCAATCTGTTGGCAATGCTTTTTCATTGTTGTAATTAGAAATTTTAAAATTCTGAACAAATTTTTTTTTTTAGGAGTCTTGACACATGCTTTCACTTTCTTTCTTTCTTTCTTTTCTTTTTTTTTTTAATTTTATAATAACTTTTTATTGACAGAACCCATGCCAGGGTAATTTTTTACATTATCCCTTGCACTCACTTCTGTTCCAATTTTTCCCCTCTCTCCCTCTGCCTCTTCCCCTAGATGGCAAGCAGTCCTAACATATGTTAAATATGTTGCAGTATATCTAGACACAATATATGTATGCAGAACCAAACAGTTTTCTTGTTGCACAGGGAGAATTGGATTCAGAAGGTAAAAATAAGCCAGGAAGAAAAACAAAAATGCAAATAGTTTACATTCATTTCCCAGTGTTCTTTTTTTTTTTTTTTTAATAACTTTTTATTGATAGAACCCATGCCAGGGTAATTTTTACAGCATTATCCCTTGCATTCACTTCTGTTCTGATTTTTCCCCTCCCTCCTTCCACCCTCTCCCCCAAATGGCAAGCAGTCCTTTACATGTTGAATAGGTTACAGTATATCCTAGATACAATATATGTGTGCAGAACCGAACAGTTTTCTTGTTGCACAGGGAGAATTGAATTCAGAAGGTGTAAATAACCCGGGAAGAAAAACAAAAATGCAAGCAGTTTATATTCATTTCCCAGTGTTCTTTCTTTGGGTGTAGCTGCTTCTGTCCATCCTTGATCAATTGAAATTGAGTTAGGTCTCTTTGTCAAAGAAATCCACTTCCATCATAATACATCCTCATACAGTATCATTGTTGAAGTATATAATGATCTCCTGGTTCTGCTCATTTCATTTAGCATCAGTTCATGTAAGTCTCTCCAAGCCTCTCTGTATTCATTCTGCTGGTCATTTCTTATAGAACAGTAATATTCCATAACATTCATATACCATAATTTACCCAACCAGTCTCCAATTGATGGGCATCCATTCAATTTCCATTTTCTAGCCACTATAAACAGGGCTGCCACAAACATTTTGGCACATACAGGTCCCTTTTTCTTCTTTAGTATTTCTTTGGGATATAAGCCCAGAAGTAACACTGCTGGACCAAAGGGTATGCACAGTTTGATAACTTTTTGGTCATAATTCCAGATTGCTCTCCAGAATGGTTAGATTCGTTCACAACTCCACCAACAATGCATCAATATCCCAGTTTTGCCCGCATCCCCTCCAACATTATCATTAGCCAATCTGACAGGTGTGTAGTGGTACCTCAGAGTTATCTTAATTTGCATTTCTCTGATCAATAGTGATTTGGAACATTCTTTCATATGAGTGGTAATAGTTTCAATTTCATCATCTGAAAATTGTCTGCTGAACAAATATTTTTAAAGTGTTTCCATACACAGAACAGAACATTAAAAATTCTATATAAAATCATGAATCTTCATTTCATGCCAGTAGGCTTTTTTAAAGTATGTAATAAATTGTGCAAGTTAATTTCAAAACTGTCCAGTTTGGTTTTGCTTCTTTCTGAACTTCCATGTTCTCTTCGCATTTTTAAAAAATGCTACAACAATCTCCTTTTTAAATTTTGATGTTACAGTTGCTAACCACTGTCTCCTTTCCTACCTTAACACTCCTCTCGCCATCAACAGAAAAACTAAGGGAGGGAAAAACCTTTGTAATAAGGGCCAGCAAATAAAACCCATTTTGCCCATGTCCACAAAAGTATTTCTGTCTCTGCACCCTCTGCCCATCACCTCTCTGACAGGAGATGAAGTCTTAATTGAAGTTTATTTTCCTTTATAATGTTGTTGCCCTTATAGCAATTGTTCTCTTTACTTTCTTTCAGTTCATAACATCCTGAATTCTCTGAAATTCACTTTTGTCATTTCTTTTTTGTTTGTTTATTTGTTTTTGTTTTTATGCTGAGGCAATTGGAATTAAGTGACTTCAGGATTGGTGCTCTATCCACTACACCAACTAGCTGCCCTCTCTTTTGTCATTTCTTAAATACCCTTATATTCTTAGTACCATAATTTGAATGATTCCCCAGTTACTAAGAAGCCATCTAAGGCAACTCATGAGGTTCTTACTCTCCCTGGGTCCTTTGGTATCACTTCCTTTGATAAAATTCTTACTTGTTTTTGATGTTGCTCTGTTAGGTGGTGTCAATTACTTTGGTGAGATTTTTTTCCTCCTTGGTCATCTTTATCCCTGGCTGCCAAGGAGTTAGGGATTTACAGTACCTCCACAGGTAGTTGCCAGGTTGCATATCTTGAAGGCTTCTTACTGAAAGTTATTGGTAGGGTTGGAGGTAGGGGGAAAGGCTGGGCTGAATCCGTAAAAGGTCTTTGAGCTGAGTCTAAAAGAGAATTCAAATCCTTCTCAGTTAACTTCAATAAAGATTATATCTATTGACTTAATTGTGAGAGAACCAGACTAAGGGATAGGGCAACATGAACATGGCCTTTAGATATTGGATGAAAAGGTACTTACTAGTTCGGCTTTCAAAGCCCTTCACACCCTGACCCTTTCCTGGCTCCTCCTTTCTCCCTATTCTAACATTTTTCAATTCTTATACTTTAATCTTCACATTCCCTTGGACCTTTGGTGGCTGCCCTCCTTGCTATTCCTGGAACTGTATTCTGTATCTCCCTTCTCCGATCATTTTCACTGACTGACCTCCCATGCCTGGAGCACTTTTCCTTGTCTTCTCTGCCCCACCTCCCCTCTTTCCCTCCCCCCTTTCCTGTCTGGTCTCATTAAAGTTTCACTTTCCGCCAGAAGCCTTTCATAGTACTTATCCTGAAACTGTCTTCACTTTCTGCAAGTAGCCTTTCCTAGTTCTTATTCTGAAACGGTCTTGTTTGTATATTGTTATTTGTCTGTTGTCTCCTCTTCCCACTCCCACCCTCCAACCCCTCGAGATCAGGGACTGCTTGCCCTCCCCCCCTTTCTTTATATTGAAAGAATATTACCCAGAGTCTTCAAGCAAAGTTCAACCATCTTATGGTTAGGATTGCACCAGAGGGACCCAAGAATCTTCTAACTCTGACATTCTCTTATCTATTTAATAATCATATATTAAGGGTCTGTTCTATCATCTATGTGATGGACTAAAGGAAGTCCCAGATCTGTGTCCAAGGAGTCTGCAGTCTATGTGGGAAATAACTACTTTATATTCATTTGTCATCTCATTTAATTCTCACATTTTTTGTGACATGATTATAAATAGCATTAGCCCTTTTTTATAGATGTAGAAATCGAGACTCAGACATTTCTGTGGCTAGTCAATCAGTGGGCACAAAGCTTATGCCAGGAGATATTCAAACCTAAGTCTCTGCTGACTGTCTCATGTACACAGATGGAGGAGCACTATGAAATCAATTGAAAAAGATTGCTTTCAACTGGGGTGGATCAAAGGGAAATATAGATTTACAGCTGGAAGGAAGCCCAGAGAGGTTAAGGACTAAGGTAGCTTCTGAAGTTCTTTCTGTCTTTAAATCTATGATCCTATAATCCTAATGGGTCACTTACCCCAGAATTTGAATTTAGATCTCTAATTTGATTTAAATCCAGCTTTCTTTGTTATACTTTATGCTGGAAGGCACTTGGAAATCTTCTTTAAAAAGATGGCATTGAAGCTTTGTCTTTTTGTGGAATAATAGATGCCCTGGTACTGCAGTCCATAGCACAATGGAGATTGAATCTTCCTCTCAGTTCATAGTCTTATGTAGCAGTAACTGCTGTGTCAATACTCCTTGGTGTTGATGAGCTATTTTTAAAATAACGTTCCTTCAGTGAACTGGATGCAGGTGGTAATATGTTGTTGGGAAGAGATTTCAGGATGTTGGAGGCAAAGGCTGGTTTGGGAAATGAGCCAGGAGGAGGAGGGGAAGGAAAAGATTGTTGATATTTGGGGCTGCAAATCTTCTGAGCTCTTGCCTAGTTCCACTCTTTTGAGACTGCAGCCCTGGGTGGAGTTGAATCAGGAATCTAACTCAGTAGATGAATGTACTGAAAGTCTCATTTTCATTTTAACAGCAGTTTTCAACGCTGACCGAAGTGATTTTCTACTTTTTGATTCAACCCAAGGAGGTAAGGTTTTTTACTTGATGACCAGAAGTGTTTGACTGGGAAGCTGTTTTCCTGGATAGCCTGAAAAAGCAACAAGGCTTTTTACCCTTAGCACAGAGGGGATGAGCCGGGGTTCTTAACCTGGGGATCTGTAGATAGAATTATATCTTTTATTTCAATACAGTTGGTTTCCTTTATAATCTTATGTGTTTTATTTTATGCAGTTAAAAACATTATTCTGAGAAAGGCTTTACTAGATTGCTAAAGGAATCCATAACAGAAAAAAAAAAATCCCTAGATTAGAATAAGACATAAATTTTCAGATATGGCTAATGTTTTATTAAGCCATATTTATTTGTTACAAAGGAGGGCTTTTTAAAGAGGGCAGTTATTGGGTAGTAACAAAAAAAAAAGAGAAAAAAGTAATATCAGTAGAACTTTTCAAAACAAAAGGAAAAGTGTAGAAGTTTTAGGGTTACATAGTTATCTATGTTATTTTGGTGGCAAAATAGACTTTTTTCCCCCAATAGTATTTTATTTTTCCAATTACATGTAAAGATAGTTTTCAACATTCATTTTTGCAAAACTTTGGGTTCCAGATTTTCCCTAATCCTCCCTCCCCAAGACAGCAAGCATTCTGATATAGGTTATGCATTAACAAAAGCTTTTAAAGCACATAATAGAAGTTCATGTTTTCACGAACAATCCTCTTTTTTTTTTGTTGTTCATTGTATATTAAAATGTTTGTGTTTAATTATTAAGGTTGTAATAAAACTTTTAGAAATATTAAGTGGGTTTTTTTTTTTGTCTTCTTTCTGTGCTACAGATTGAAACATTCCTGGCTAAATTGTCTGATTTTGCTGCCACCAATCAGATCAGCCTTGGACCCTTAAAGAATATTGTGAAAAGCATTCTTTTAGTGCCTAATGGTGAGTGAATGAATATTGTGCCTTGATGCTTGTGTTATTGACTTTACTATTTACTCTCTTATGTTAGACACTTAATGGACTTTCTTCCCTCTCCCTTATTATTCATATGTTGTTTAGGCTTGATCATTTGAAAAAAAAATATTTATGTAAAAAAAAAAAATATATATATATATATATATATAGATGTAGATATAGATTCTTTTTTTCAATTAAGCATTTATTTTCTCTTCCTCTCACTTTCCCTGTTCTCCAATTGATTAAAAAAGAAAAGAAAAAAAATCAAATTCTCATAACAAACTAAACTTAGAGTCAAGCAAAACAAATTATTGCATTGACCATATCCAAAAAACTATTTCTCATTCCTAGTCTTGTATACATCCCTTCTCTATTAAGAGGTTGATAGCATGCTTTCTCATGGAATAGTGGTTACTCAATTGTATTGATGAAAGTTCTTAATTCTTTCTTTGTCTTTCAGTGTTGTCATTGTATAAATTGTTCTACTGGCTTTGCTTAATTCACTCAGTATTGGTTCTTACTGATTCCTGTATTCTCTGTTCTTTTCATCCTGTCTTTTGGTACATTGGTATTCCATTACATATTATTGGTTCATCTATTCCCTAAATGATGACTTATAAGTCTTGTTAATTCTATGGATGCTGTGTCTTTTATACCTGACTTCTCATCTGCCTTCTCATGCCCCCTCATCATGCCCAGCTTCATCTTCTTTCCATCCAATTCGTCTATTACATGTTGTTAATTTATCTTCTTTAAGCTTAAACCTGGTCCCATCAGATTTGAAAACAATGTGGTACATAGGGAGAAGGACTCTAATATCCTGACTTCAATTCTGGCTCTACAGTGTACCTATGAATGAGCCACTTCACTTTTTCCTCTCTATCAGGAATGTTGGAATTAAATACATCTCTTCTAGCTCTGACTGTGTGAAGCCTGACTCTTTGATGGTAGGTCCCTGTTGCCTACTAAATGAGTTTAAAGTCTTTTGCTGGCATCACACAACCTAGGTGCTATGCTATTTTTTCACCTGTGTCTCTTCTTGCTTCTTTCCTTATACTGTCTGCTCTGACCAAATTGGAATCTTTTCCCTGAATATTCTCTTTGGACTCTTCCTGCTGTGCCCTTATCTAGTGTTTCTTCTTCAGAGCCCTTTCCCTTTTTCTTCTGTTAAATGCCCACCTAGTGTTTAATGTCCAGCTTACATATCACTTCTTTGATATGAGCTCTATGCCATTAGTAACAACTTCCCCCACCTCAGTGTTCACTTATTTTTTTAAAAGTATTCTATTAGTCAGTCAGTCTGCATTTATTAAGGGCTAATTGTGTGCTAGGCAATATGCTAAATGCTTGGTAAGGTGAGGGTGGGAAGGCTCAGGATGAGGCCTTACAAAGAAAAAACAAAAATAGTCCCTGCTCCTCAAGAAACTTACTTTCTACTTTTTTATTAATAGTATTTTATTTTTGCAAGTACATGCAAAGATAGTTTTTAACATCACTTTTGCAAAAGCTTGTGTTCCAAATTTTTCTCCTGCTCCTCTCCCCAAGACAGCAAGCAATTTGATACAGGTTAAACATGTGCAATTCTTCTAAACATATTTCCATGTGCATCATGCTGTGCAAGAAAAATCAGATCAAAGGGGGGAAAACATGATTAAAAAAAAAAAAAAAAAAAAAAAAACCCAGGCAGACAAACAATTCACATTCAGTCTCCACAGTTTTCTCTCTGGATGCAGGTGGCATTTTCCATTCCAAGTCTGTTGGAATTGCCTTGAATCACCTCATTGTTGATCCCAGTTGATCCTCATATTACAATGTTCTCTTGGTTCTATTCATTTCACTCAGCATCAGTTCATGTAGATCTTTCTAGGCTTTTCTGAAATCAGTTTGCTCATCATTTCTTACAGAACAATAATATATTGCATTCATGTACCATAACTTATTCAGCCATTCCCCAACTAATGGGCATCCCCTCAATTTTTGGTTCCTTTTAACTACAAAAAGAGCTGCTACGACATTTTTACACATGTGGGTCCATTTCCCTCCTTTATGATCTTTTTGGGATATAAACCCAGAAGTGAATTTGCTGTATCAAAGGATATGCATAATTTTATAGCCCTTTGGACATAGTAATAAAAGAAGTAATAGAAGAAACATATCTATAAATAGGTACATACAAATTTTTTTATAGAGTCAAAAGAAAGTAACTTTAAAGAGAACACAAGCTACAAAAGGGCCAAGGAAGGCTTCCTATGGATTTGACTTTTGAGAAAGCTTGTAAGATAAGGCTTCTGAGAGATGGAAGTGAGGAGAGAACAGTTAGAGCAAAGGCAAGGATATGAGGAACATTCCCCGGTTGATGAGCATTAGTTTTTAGTTCTATGCAACCACAAAAAGAATTGCTACAAATAGTTTTGTACATTTTTAGTTAAGAGTTGTATGTGGTTTTTTTTTTTTGCTTAGGATTAATTTATCCTCCTCTTTTTTCCCATTTCCCTCCTGCTTTCCTGTTGAATGAAATGTATTTCTGTACTCATTTATATATGGAGTTTAGCTATACTTTTTCCTTGAGACTCTGCCATCTTGGCATCATTGTTCATGCCTTTTAAAAAGAAAGAGTTTTTTTTAAAAAAACACAGTAAAATTAACACCAGTCAGGTCTGCCATCTATGCAGCATCTTACCCCATAATACCCCATCTCTACAAAGATGTAAAGGAAGAAGTATTCTTTTCCTTCTTTTTTTATTAAAGCTTTTTATTTTCAAAATATATGCATGGATAATTTTCAACATTCATCCTTGCAAAAATTTGTGTTCCAAATTTTTTTCCTCTTTTCCTCTTATCCTCTCCCCTAGATGGCAAATAATCCAATATATGTTAAACATGTGCATTTCTTCTATATATATTTTCACAATTATGCTGCACAAGAAAATCAGATCAAAAAGGAAGAAAATGAGAAAGAACACAAGGTGCAAGCTGAACAGCAACAAAAAGAGTGAGAATGTTATGTTGTGATCCACTCTCAGTTCCCACAGTCCTCTCTCTGGGTGTAGATGGTTCTCTTCATCACAAAATCATTGGAACTGGCATCAGTTATCTCATTGTTGAAAAGAGCAATTCGTCAGAATTGATCATCGTATAATGTTGCTGTTGCTATGTATAATGATCTCCTGGTTCTGCTCATTTCATTTAGTATCAGTTCATGTAAGCTGGCTACTTGGTTCTGGGTTTGTTGTTGTTGTCTTCTTTTGACAGTATACACATTGTCATTGTGTATATTATTTCCCATACTCTGCCCTTTACTTCAGTGAGTAAACTTCCTCATGCTTTTCTGAATTCTTGATATTCATAGTTTCTGACAGTAATATGGTATCACATTTCTGTACCACGGTTGGTGTAGCTCTGAGAAGAACTTTCTGACTAACTTCCTGGTCTTCAGCCAATCATAGAATTCCATTGCCCAAAAGAGATCTGAAGTCCAGCCACCCCTTTTTTTTTAAGGTAGAAGAAAATGAGGTTCAAAGAGTGAAAAAAATTCTCCAAAGTTACTCTGTGAATTAATGTAGAGAAAGGATTTCTTGATATTCAGACCAGGATTCTTTATCCTATACCAAGCTACCTCTTCCTTTTTTCAAACTCCTCTGAATACCACTCATTCAGCTTTCACACCACAGCTGAGGTCCAGAGATTTCCAGTCAATCTCCTAATAGTTAGTAAGCTCTTAAAGGAGTTTTCCTTTCCCCAGCACTTAGTATATAATAGGAGCTTAATAAATTTGCTGAATGAATAACTCTTTTCTACTTCTCTCCCTCATAATTGTGTTGTTTCATCATTTGATCTTTCTTTTGCTACTTGTTTCATAGGTGTCTTTCTTGTTTCCCTAAAAAATTATGCTTTTTTGGATCAGCAGTTGTTTTGGTTACTCCATAATAGGGGCTTAGTAAACACTGGTTTTGAGTCTTTTGTGCAGGTAAACATTCACTCATTCAGCAAGTGTCTTCTGTATTCTAGGTACTGGGGATACAAAGACAAAGAATGAAACCTCCCCATCTCTTAAGTATCTTACATTTTAGTGGGATGGACGTAAGAATACTGAATCACTCTCAGGAGGAATATCTGTCACACCTCTGCTCAGAAAATCCTTGGTGGCTTGTTACACTTCTGGGTAGTTATATAGCTTTTTTCCTATCCTTCTAACTATATTATAACTTTGTTGAGGAACTCTGCAGATCTGTTAGCTCAGCCAATCAAAACCCGCAATTTGCTCTCTCACTTCTGTGCTTTTGTTTTCATTGTACTGTATCCCTAAATTCTCTTTTTTTCCCCCCCTCTGGTGAATTTCTATTATTTCACTAAAACACAACTGAAGTGTCTTCTCCAAAAAGGTTCCTTCTTTTCTTTCTTACCCTCTTCCCAATTATTGATAATAGGCTTTTATATGTATGATAACACATTTTAATGTGTATTTCTTTTATCATGTAATGTTGTGTACTATAGCCTTCCTAGACTTCTTAGACTCCCCTTCTTAGACTTACACCTTTGTGAAGGCAAGGTTCCTGTCATATCTAAGTGGAGATCATATAAGCCTGAGCCTAATGCCCTATACACTGTCAATACCTAAATGTTGGGTGAAAGCATAATTGCAATCTTTTTCTTTTAATATAAAAAGCTTTTTTTATTTTTCAAAATACATGGAAAGATAGTTTTCAACATTCACCCCTACAAAACCTTCCAAATTTTTCTCCCTTCCTCCTCTCCTTCTCTCTCTCTTGGAGAGCAAGCAATCCAGTATAGGTTAAATGTGTACAATTCTTCTAAACATATTTCCACATGTATTATGCTGTGCAAGAAAAATCAGATCAAGGTGGGGGGGTGAGGTGGGGAAAGGAGGGATAAGAAAAAAACCAAGCAAACAAACAGTAACAAAAAAGATGAAAATACTATATTGTGATTGGCTTTCAGTCTTCATAGTTTTCTCTCTGGATACAGATGGCTTTTTCCATCCAAGTATTTTGGAATTGCCTTGAATTACCTCATTGTTGAAAACAGCCAAGTCAATCCTAGTTGATCAAAATATAATCTTGTTGCTGTGTATAATGTTCTCTTGGTTCTGCTCACTTCATTTAGCATCATTCATTTACGTCTTTCCAGGCTTTTCTGAAATTAGCATCCTCATCATTTATTTTTTTTTCAACTTATTCATTTAATATTTTCCCCATTTTTTTACACATTTATTTTTAAGATTTTTAAGTTCAAGGTTCTGTCCTTTATTGCCACCACAATAAAAAAATTACATGTGAAGTTATGCGCAAAGCATTTCCATAAAAGTCAAGTTATAAAAGAAAACATAGATCTCTCACCCTAATGAAAATTAAAACCCTCAAGAAAAATTAAGTTAAAAATAAAGAGAGAGAGAGAGAGTGAGTGTGTGTGTGTGTGTGTGTGTGTGTGTGTGTGTGTGTGTGTAATAGAGAATACTTCGATCTACATTCAGGGCAGTTCCTTCTCTGGTTATGGATAGGATTTTTCATCCTAAGTCCTTCAGAGTAGATGTGGATGATTGTACTACTGAGAATAACAAAGTCATTTACAATTGGTCATGTATAGTATATTTCACTTTGTTCATGGAGGACTTTCTAGGTTTCTTTTCCCCTAAGATTATCCTCATCATTTAAAAAAAAAATTATTAAAGCTTTTTATTTACAAAACATATGGATAGGTAATTTTTCAACATTGACCCTTGCAAAACTTTCTGTTCCAAATTTTTCCCTCCTTCCCTCCACCCCTCCCCTAGATGGCAGGTAGTCCAATACATGTTAAATATGTTAAAATATGTATTAAATCCAATATATATATATATATATATATATATATATATACACACACACATACACACACACACATACAGTTAGCTTGCTGCACAAGAAAAAACAGATTAAGAAGGAAGAAAAAAACTGAGAAAAAAAACAAAACGCAAGCAAACAACAACAGAAAGGAATGAAAATGCTATGTTGTGGTCCACACTCAGTTCCCACAGTCTCTCTGAATGTATATGGCTTTCTTCATCACTGAACAATTGGAACTGGTTTGAATCATCTCATTGTTGAAGAGGGCCACATCCATCAGAATTGATCATCAAATAGTCTTGTTGTTGCGTGTATCTCCTCATTCTGCTCATTTCACTTAGCATCAGTTCATGCAAGTCTCTGTAGACCTCCCTGAAATCATCCTGTTGGTCATTTCTTACAGAACAGTAATATTCCATAATATTTATATACCACAATTTATTCAGCCATTCTCCAACTGATGGGCATCCATTCAGTTTCCTGTTTCTTGACACTATGAAAAGGGCTGCCACAAACATTTTTGCATATGTGAGTCCCTTTCCCTCCTTTAAGATCTCTTTAGGATATAAGCCCAGTAGAAATACTACTCAATTAAAGGGTATACACACTTTGATAACTTTTTGAATATAGTGCTCATCATTTCTTATAGAACAATAATATTCCATAACATTCATATACCATAACTTATTTAACTGAATAGCCAACTGATGGGCATCCACTCAGTTTCCAGTTCTTTGCCACTACAAAAATTTTGTGGGTCCTTTTCCCTCTTTCTCTCTTTGAGATACAGACCCAGTAGAGACACTACTGGATCAAAGGATATGTACAATTTTATAGCCCTTTGAACATAGTTCTAAATAATTCTCCAGAATGGTTGGATCAGTTTATAACTCCAGCAAAAATATATTAGTGTCCCAGTTTTCCCACAACCCTCCAACATTTATCATTTTCTTTTCCTGTCATCTTAGCCAGTGTGAGAGGTATGAATGTGAGAGGTACTTCAGAGTTGTCTTAATTTGCATTTCTCTAATCACTAGTGATTTAGAACATTTTTTAATATGACTAGAAATAGCTTCAATTTCTTAGAATGAAAATTTTGTTCATATCCTTTGACCATTTATCAACAATTGCAAAGTGTCAGGGTGTTCTTCTTTGGTGGAATTAAAAGGGTACCTTGCTATTAGCTGAATTTTATAAAGACAGTTTGCTACCTTAGAGATACTCTGGACAGAATGGCAATTTATAGGAAAGCTATAGAGGAAGAACTTAGCTCTTACTCAGGAATTGATATCTTTTTTCCCCTTTCAGTGTATGGAGAGATTTCTCTTTTCCTCTTCACTTTTCCTTTGGATCTGGAATTTTATAGCAAAGCCTCTTGCTCAATAGGCGAAATTATATTCATTAAGGAGCAGGTCCAGGGAGTCAAAAGAATTATTAAAAGCAGCTTTGAGGAGTAGGGTCCCTGCAACTAAGAAGAGAGGCTATTATAAGCTTTAGGAGAGTCTGGAAATCAGCAGTTCAAGCCCAATGTATCCAGCTAAGTTACTTACCCAACAGAGAGGCTGGACTCAGAGGGAAGTAGTGTAAGGATATCTAAAACAGAAAGGAGAACTGCAAATAAAATAAGGGAAAATTGACAAATTAATTAGATGTGAAATCAGAATTTGGCATTAGGAAAATAGGTGTGTGCTGCTATTAGGATAAATATGAAAGTTAAGATGAGAAGCAAATTTTGGGCAAAGAAGATAATTTTGATTTTATACACATGTGGAGTGAGAAGTACTGGGAGGATTTCAAAATATAGCTATCAATCATTTGAAAATTTTAGTGTGATGCTTATGAGAAGGATTATGGCTAGACATAGATTTGATATTCATGTTCAAGGGGCAGCTAGGAGATGCAATGAATAGAGCACCAATCCTGTATTGGTCTGATGTTACAGAATGCAAGAGAGGAGAAAAAGTATCCCAAAAGGAAGTGAGTGGCCAATAGTGTCAAATGATGGTTCAAAGAAAGGTTTGAAGAAGGTGAGTATTGAAGAAATGATAATCAGGCTGATTCAGAAAAGCTTGGAAAGGTTTACATTAATTGATGCTAAGTAACATGAATAGATTCAAGAGAACATTGTACCGAGAAACAAGATTATGTAATGATTTATTGGGATGGACTTGGTTTTTCTCAACACTGAGGTAATTCAAGCCAATTCTAATAGATTTGAGATGAAAAATGCCATCTGCATCCAGAAAGAGAACTATGGAGACTGAATGTGGCTCACAGCAGAGTATTTTCACCCTTTTGTTGTTATTTGTTTGCTTGTTTTTTTCTCTTATGGGTTTTTCCCTTTTGATTTGATTTTTCTTGTACAGCATTACGAATATGGAAATATGTTTAGAAGAATTGCACCTGTTTAACATTTATTGGATTGCTATTTTGGGGATGGGGAGGAGAAAGGGAGAAAATTTTGTAAGAGAAGGTCTTGCAAAGGTGAATGCTGAAAACTATCTCAGCATGTAGTGGGAAAAATAAAATACTATTGGAAAAAAAAAAATGAAAACAGCCAAAAAAAGAAAGAGAAGATTGACTTTGATGACATAGTTTTGGCAGCTTTGGAGAGAGTAATTTCAATAGTACTGGGATTTAAAGCCATGTGGCAAAGAATTGAAGAAAGAGGGACTAATGAAGAAATGGAAGCAGTGAGTAAGGAGGAGGAAACTGGTATTGAAGTGAATACCAAGGTAAAGTGAAGGATTTTTAGCATAGAGGAGATCTGAACTTATTGTAGTAAGTAAAGTAGGAGGGAAATAATTCAATAATTGTTCTTTCATCACCAGTCTTTCCCTTTCTAATCTTTCCTATATACAGATGTCTCATGAATTGTCCTAAAACATTGCTTTGATCACGTAACTACCCTGTTTTGAAACTTTTCATTGCTTTCTGTTATCTTAGAGCAGCATTTCTCAAAGCTTTTGATCTCAGGTTTCCTTTATACTCTTAAAAATTACCAAGGGGGACTCCTATCCCTTCTTCTCCCTCAGAGCTTTAATTTATATGTATTATATTGATTAGTCTTTACTCCATTAGAAATTAAAATATTCTATTATGAATGTAGTTTTGAACTCACTGACACCTGAGAGAGTCTTGGTGACCCCTCTTCCCCCCAAGGATCACACTTAGAGAATTACCATCCTACAGGATTAAGTTCAAACTCCTTTCTTTCCTCCCTACACCTCTGTGACATTGTTGTGTCCTAGTTCTTCTACCTCTTTTCCAACCATTCCTTCTTGGTCTCCTTTGCTTCTTTATTTCCCATTCTCTTAGAGTGAGTGTCTCCCATAGCTTTTTCTAGGGTTGTCTTCCTTCTCTAGACTCCATTTTTTTGTTTGACCTCATCCAGTTTCATTTGTAGAATCATCATCTATTTCTTGTGCACATGACTTCCAGAGTTATACACTTTGCCTAAATATTTCCTTCTGACATGTGATTTTGTAGCACTCTAGAAAAGTTCAGATAGATGTACCTCAAACTTTAACATGTCTGAAATAGAAGTGATTATTTTTCTCTCCAAGCCCCTCCCACTTGAAAATTTCTCTTTCTCTCTCTCTCTCTCTCTTTTTTTTTTTTTTAATTTTTATTTAATAATTACTTTATATTGACAGAATCCATGCCAGGGTAATTTTTTTTACAACATTATCCTTTGCACTCGTTTTTCTGTTCCGATTTTTCCCCTCCCTCCCTCCACCCGCTCCCCTAGATGGCAAGCAGTCCTATATATGTTGGATATGTTGCAGTATATCCTAGATACAATATATGTTTGCAGAACCGAACAGTTCTCTTGTTGCATAGGGAGAATTGGATTCAGAAGGTATAAATAACCCGGGAAGAAAAACAAAAATGCAGATAGTTCACATTCGTTTCCCAGTGTTCTTTCTTTGGGTGTAGCTACTTCTGTCCGTCATTTATCAATTGAAACTCAGTTAGGTCTCTTTGTCAAAAAAATCCACTTCCATCAAAATATGTCCTCATACAATATCGTTGTCGAAGTGTATAATGATCTCCTGGTTCTCCTCATTTCACTTAGCATCAGTTCATGTAAGTCTCGCCAGTCCTCTCTGTATTCATCCTGCTGGTCATTTCTTATAGAACAATAATATTCCATAACATAATATTATTGCTCTGTAAGGAATGACCAGCAGGATGAATACAGAGAGGCTTGGAGAGACCTACATGGAAAACAAGTATAAAGGATTCATCTGGGAGAATTGGGGAAGGTTTCATAAAAGAAGTGGCCCAATTATTGAACCTAGAAGAGAAACAGGGGTTCTAAGAAGCTTATGTAGATATTAATATGAGGTATCCCCCAGATCATCTGTTTAATACGTGTTTATTGAATCCTTGAAACTCTGGAGCTTTTTTCTTTTTTCCCCCATCCCCACCTTCCATCCCTCCTTTCTTTGGAAATTTTTCACAATAGCCCTCACATTGGCATCTCTTTTCCCTTGTTGCACCAAACAAAAGCACCTAGATTGATCTTAGGAACAATATTTACTAACTTTCTAACAAATTTAAGAAAAGTAAATCTTTCCTCTTCCCTTAGCTTTCCTTTGGATCCTCATACTGGTACTGGCACTTCTAATTAAAACTTCTCTGTCTTTAAAATACAAGATTCTGAGGTTTTTTAGTAATGGCTCATATTAGCACTCGTTTATGTTAACTCATTTCCCATAGTCTAATAAGATTGGTGGGACAAGTAATACTGGTCCTGTATATGAAAACTGAAGCTCCAATTGGTTAAATTACCTGGGCCCAAGATCATCTAGCAAGTTAATATCAGAGCTGGAACTCAACCCAGCTGTCTTGATTCCTAGGCCAGGGTTCTATAGCATCCTGTAAAACTATTTAAGAAGGAAGGAAACAAGAATATATCTTCTCTATGCCAGACACTGTCCTGAGTGCTCTACAAATATTATCTTACTTGATCCTTGTAACACTTTGGGAACTATGCTATTAGTATCCCCATTTTATAGTTGAGGCATGCAGAGTTGTTGAATAACTTGCCCACATCATATATTGCTAAAGCTTGTGGCTTGATTTGAACTCGGGTCTTCCTAATTCCAGGCCCAGTACTCTTTCTACTGCATCATCTACCTGCTTCTAAGATTGAGAACTATCTATGTTTAGAGTAATAAAATCTTAATTCTTCCTCCCTAGTGGGATTCAGTGATTTATAACTCTCTCTGCTTATATAGGAGCTTAAGATAATATAATACTTTTAAACTGGAAGAGACCTGAAGAGTTCTTTCCTCATTTTACAAATGAGAAAACTGAGGTTCACATTCATCTATTTCCTCTCTTCTCTCCCCTCCCCCTTTCTTTCTTTCTTTTTTCTCTTTCTTTCCCTCCTTCCCTCTCTGCCTCCTTTCTTCCTTCCTTCCTTCCTTCCCTTCCTCCTCTCTTCCTTCCTTCCCTTCCTCTCTCTTTCTCCTTCCCTTCCATCTTCCCTCCTTCTCTCCATCCCTCTCTTCCTCCTTCCTTCCTTCCCACCTTCTTTTTTTCCTTCCTCCCTCCCTTCCTCTCTCCTTTCCTTCCTTCCTTCTTCCCTTCCTTCCCTCTCTCCTTCCCTCCCTCTCTGTTTCTCTCTCTTTTAGGATTAAGTGACTTGCCCAGAGACACACAATTACAAGTAAGTATCAAGTGCCTGAGGTCACATTTGAACTCAGACCCTCCTGACACCAGGACTGGTGTTCTTCCCACTGAATCCCCTAGCTGCCTCTTCTTTTATGTTTTAATCAATTCAGTCATCTATTACTGTGAACATTGTACTAGGCTTACTATCTTCTTGAGTACCTCTGCTTTGAAAATAGATCTGGACAGATTAAGTTTTACAAAAAATAAAAGTCCCAAGGTCTAGGTTGATCCCTGAGATTTTTCATGATGGCTCAGTAGAGATAGACAGAAAATTAGAAAGAAAACTGCCTGTTACACATTCTTACTTTTTGACCCTGGGCAAGTCACTACCTTCTCAGTACTCTAAGACCAGGCCTCTTTTTTTTAAATAGTTTTTTAAAAACTTTATTTTAATAATAGATTTTTGTTTTCAAAATACATATAAAGATAGTTTTCAACATTCATCCTTGCAAAACTTTGCGTTTCAAATTTTTCTCCTTTCTTTCCCTCACCCTCTTCCCCTAGACAGCAAGTAATCCAATATAGGTTAACATGGCAGTTCTTCCATATATATTTCCACATTTATCATGCTATACAAGAAAAATTAGATTAAAAAGGAAAAGAATGAGAAAGAAAAAAGAAAAGCAAGTAAACAGCAAGAAAAAAATTGAAAATACTATATTGTGATCCACATTCAGTTTCCATAGTCCTCTTTCTGGATGCAAATGGCTCTCTCCATCACAAGTCTGTTAGAATTGGCCTGAATCATAGTTTTTTTTTCCCCCAAATACATAAGCAAAGATAGTTTTCATCATTCATTTTTGTAAAGCTTTGTTTTTTTTCTGAATTTTTCTCCCTTTCCCTCCCCCCTTCCCAAAATAGCAACCAGTCCAGTTTAGGGTAAATATGTGCATTTCTTCTAAATGTATTTTCTTATTCCTCATGCTGTGCCAGAAAAATCAGATCAAAAGGGGAGAGAAAAAATGAGAAAGGAAAAAACCAACAAGCAAACAATAATAACCAAAAAAAAAGTGAAAATATTGTACTTTGATCTATATTCATAGACCAGGGTTTCTTAAACTTTTTCTACTTGTGACTCTGTTTTTCTCAAGAAATTTTGTGTAACCCTGCATATATGGGTATATAAAATAGTGATACAAATCAAACAATTATTGAAAATCATAATTTGACAATTCTCACCTTCAGTTACCAGACTCCATGTGAAGTTGTGAACCTCAGTTTAAAAAAGCTGGGCTCTTGACAACTCTCCAAGTTCCCGATTAGGGACTGATGCATTGGGTAGAAAGCATTTTCCAAACCTGGGAATTTTCTTCATCATTGAAATCCCATGTTTAGCCTTTGTGTTTATTTGAAGGTATATATGACAAAATCCCCCCCCACTAGCTCCATGAGGGCAGAAATTTTCTTTGTATACCTATATATATAGCTTTCAGCACAGTACTGAACACACAATGGATGCTCAGTTAAGTTTTGTTCAAAGATATGATGAATGAAGGATAGAAAGCATAGAAGGCTCAAGAATTTAGTGTAGAACTTAACTACTTGCCTACCCTTTAACTTTCTGCTACTGTATCTCTTACCCTTTTTAGAGGGAACCCAGAAACTCCTTCCCACTTAAACCTTTAGGCTCACTTTCCCTCTCCAGTGATAGTGGGCTACTTCTACGAAGCAGCTACTCCAATGAATTCTTAAAACATTAGGGACTTATCTTTGCATGTATTTTGAAAATAAAAAGCTATCACTAAAAAAAAAAAAAAAAAAAAAGACCTCTGGGTCTTTCTAAAAATCTTGTAGCTATACCCTTAGGTCTTTGCGCCCTTGACATTGCTCTGTTGCTAAATAACATGTCCTGTCTTCTTGATTTAAAGTATGAACTTCTTGGGAGCCAAGATTGTATTATTTTTCTCCTTGTGATCTTTAGAACTTACTTAGCATGGTCCTTTCCTCATAGTACCCAATAATTTCATTTTAATAAACGCACTGCAAAAGCAAATTTGAGTAATTAAGAAAAATTATTTGAGCTTTTCAGAGTAGCCTCATTGAAGCTAATGTCTTAGAGTTTAGATGAGATTGTTGGCTGACTTTTTTGAGCCTTTCCAGGCTGGCAAAAGCACACAATACTTCCTGGTATTTCGGCTTTCTCCACTTTAGACTTCCTTGTCCTGTCAGATTTGTGAGATGAAAGATTTCCTCTCTTTGTTTAAATGGTTTCTGTTAAGGTGTTTGTGGCATAGACATGTCGAGTGTTGGGGAAGTAAGGTGAGGAGGCAGTTAGGGGCCTTTAAGAGCTTTTATCTTTACTTTTGTTCTTTAATTGTCTTCTCGAGGTTTAAGAAGAAGCCAGTGGTAAATTCACCAGGCATTTATTTATGACTTTTTACTGTCAAATTTTGGTTGAAAACTTGGTCTCCAAAGACTAGGGAAGGTATGAACATTTATAAGTACTTTGTTTCTTAGCACCACTTCAGAGCGACTTGGAGTCTTTTGTCCTAACTTCAGAACTAAGCTTGAAAACTCAGCAGGGGCTGGTCCACAGTGTTTCAAAGGAATGGCTTGGCTGGGTCAGGTAGAAAGAAACTTGAGAATTGAAACTGCTGTTAGCCAGAGGGTTGATAGCTTAGCCACAAATTTGGTTCCCATGGTATCCAGCTGATACCTTTAAACAAGTAGAATCTACAAAGAAAGTTATAATATTTCTTATAAGTTGATTAGAAACTCAGTATAACCTATAAAATGTTGTCTTGTAAAATCTCCTCTCTTGTCTTCTCCTGTAAACCATTTTGCTTTGAATTTTATTAGATGTGATTTCTTCTCCTCCTATTCTTTTTTAATCTATTCATAACAGGCATCCTTCAAGGACCCAAGCAGATTCCTGCCTTTTCTAGAAAACCTTCCTGAGGACCCATGTTACTCCTTTCTCATGCTCCCTTTACACTTCAAGGTCTTTATTCAATGCCCTTATTTGGGAGAGAGGAAAACTGACATCTAGAGAAGAGTAATAATGTGCCAAGCCAGATTCAGAACATTGGTTCACACAGAGCACTCTTTCCTTCAAAGTTGGTACCCATACCAGGGCTCTTGTCTTCATTCCCTTGTTGATTATTGTAGAAACCTCTTGATGATCCAATTTAGGACTCTTTATGTCATTTTACGGTTGTAGCTGCTCAGGTCTTTTATGCAGTGGGCTTATAATGCATTCTTGCTCCTTTGTTTCTTTGGGCAAATTACTTTCTTTCTCTGAGATTTAGTTTCCTTCTTTGTAAAATAAGGGGTTGGACCAAATGATTTTTTTTTGTCCTTTCAGTGGTGAAATCCTGAGATTTTAGGATTTTGTATTCTCTAGTACTTGGTAGTACAGTGTGTTGCACATTGCTTAATATATATCCATTTAATCAAATTGTCTTGTGAATTCTTGCCTGTTTCCTTTCTCCATTTTAGATTTTAAGTCCTATCTGAGTCTAAGTCTTGCATTTCTTTGGTTTCCCTGCACAGCCCAGGACACTCATTAAACCTGCAAAGGCTGACTGCTCTCAGGTTTAAAATGAGTTTATCTTTCTGCTTCCTAGGTGCCTTGAAGAAGAATATGACTGCTGAGCAGGTCAGAGCAGATTTCATTACTCTGGGTAGGTCCTTTATTTGCCTCTGCTAAATATTAAGTGATTGGTGCCTTTTATTATGCTAATCCTCATTCTTTTCTCCCTCAGGGCTCAGTGAAGAGAAAGCCACTTATTTTTCTGAGAAGGTATCTCAATTCCTTTTAATCAGGATTAATTAAGATTTCTTGTTTTATTTCCTATACTCCAGTGCATCTGTGATCTCATTCATGTGGGTATTCATGTTTTACTTCATAAAAGGAAAAATACTGATTTGGAGAAAACAGTCAACCACAGATAACTTCTGTTGGCTTAATGGTTTTTGTTGGATAGCATAGTCATAGAAAAGAGGACTTGGGAAAGGCTTCCTGGCAGGATACGCACAACAGTTAAGAAGGCTTATATTCAAGCCCCATATCTGATAAAAAAGACTGGCCATGTGACCCCTGGCAAGTCATTTGTCCCTTTGTCTCTCCTGTGCTCTATCTTTAAATCTCTAAGAATATGTGTTGTGGAGCAGGTGCCTAGTCTCCCCACTTGAGTAGAGGAATTGGGTATTCCTTATTGCTCTTCTGAGCAAGAAAAGAAAAAAAGTACTGGGCTTTAAGTCAGGAGACCTGTTTTAAGACCCAAATTCTGACCTCTGGATCTACTAAAAGGGAGTTAATAATACTTGCACTTTTCATTAGGATTGTTAAGACAGAGCTTTTTAGTGCTATATAACTGTGAGCTTTTATTATCACTATATAAATGGGGTGATACTTTCATTGCGTCTGTTTTTTATCCTGTTGGGCTGAATTTAAACATTTCAGAATTAAGAAATGGTATTTCACTATTTTTATACCAACCACCATTGCTATGTTGAAAAGAAAGAAGATATTTAAATTCCTCCCTCTTCCTTTTTTGGATAGGGCATGTAGGCCTTCTTCTTATGTCTTACTGCTTAAAACTGAATCTCTTATTGGTGGGAGGGTATTGGGAAATGTGGGAAATGGTAGAGAAAAGAAAGATTTTTCTCTTCACGTGATTTTTTTTTTAATTTGTTTTTATTCTGGCAGTGGAAACAGAAATCTCCCACACTTGCACGATGGGCAATAGGACAGACATTGATGATCAACCAGCTTATAGATATGGAATGGAAATTTGGAGGTAACTAGCTTGAGCCAGGTTTGAAATTAATGGGGGGTGGGATTAAGGGAGGTGTGTAGATAAATTCCTTTGGAAGAAAGCGAACTTCAAATGGGGAAGATGTTGCCTTCTCATGGAAGGGTGCTTATATTAATTCATTGGGGACTGTACTGCGTAAACTCAGACATGATTTCTAATTTTAGCTTCTAGGTGCTAGTAATCTCCATTTCCACCTGGGGAATCTTCTAATTTTGCTGTCTTTGCTTGGCCCTAATGATCCATTAGATGATCTGTTGAATCTGGATCTTCCGAGTAACTCTTGGTCAGTAGCTTGCTTATTGCCTTTCCCATGGCAAGCCAATGTGGCATCATTATATAAGGAACAGAAGGCTTGATTTGTAGTCAGCAGTACTTGGAGTCACATTCTGATGTTTAAAGTGTCCTTGATGGCAATAGAAAAGTCCCTCCATCTATCTGAGTTTTTTTCTCATCTGTAAAATGAAATGGCACATAGAAGAACACCTGAATCCTAAAACTGTTGTCTAAAAGCTGCTCAATAGGATGTTTGTATAAATAGAGCTTCTCAGACACTCCCAAATCCTTTAGCAGTATCTCTCAATACATTTTGTTCTCTTGATTTTCCCTTTTCTGTCACAGTGACATCAGGGAGCAGTGAACTACAGAAAGTGGGGAGTATTTTTTTACAAGTAAGTCTTTCTTCTCTGTCCCTCCCCCTCAAAAAAAAAAGTCCTTTTGGAAATGTGCATGCTTTTGTCATTTAATCTCTTAAAATAACAGTAGTTAGGATTAAACCTGCATTTTATTTCCTGAGAACATCCATAGAAACAGATACAGGGAGTCCCCAAAGTCTTAACTGCTTAGCAAATTTAAGCTTCAGTAGCTTAAAACTGCACTAATACTTATGGGACTCCCCTAAATCCCTGACTTGTTATTAGAATAAAGGGCTTCATCACAGGCAGGCATCAAGCACAGGACCCTTGACAACCCCTTGTCAAGAAGTAGTGTAAGGACTGGGCTTTGATGAGAAGTTGGGTTGGATAAGATGACCTTTGAGCTCTCTTTAAACTCTTCAACTCTGGGATTCTTTGGGGGACTAGAGGAAGGAGGTGACTGATGAATGTTTCCTGTTTAATGGAACCCAATTGTCTTTTGTAAAACATTTGGTTACCAGATACTGGGATACATTTAGGAAGCTTAACTTTGGGAGGAATCAGATTGCTCATAAGAAACTATGAAATTAAAAGCTGACAGCTTTGGATTTTGTTTCTTTTTCTCTGTCAGTTGAAATTGGTGGTTAAAAAAGGAAACCAGACTGAAAATGTATATATAGGTGAGTCCTATCTCCCTTTTCCTATTACATAATAGAAGCATTTCTTCCCTGTGACTTCTCTGTGGCCATATTTAGGCTTTTCTTCATTTGTGGAGGTCTTATGAAAGGACTAATGCAAAACAGAAGTGGTAGTCAGGAGGTTGGGGCTCAAGAATTGCTGCTATCATCAATAAGCTTTGACAAGCCATCTCTCTATTCAGAGCCTTAGTTTTCCTTCTGTGAAGTAAGAGTATTTGGTTGCATGAGAATTTCCATTTATAATAATATTGATAATAATAGCTTACACTTATTATGTGCCAGGCACTATGTGAAACA
Source organism: Antechinus flavipes (assembly GCF_016432865.1). Lineage (NCBI taxonomy): Eukaryota > Metazoa > Chordata > Mammalia > Dasyuromorphia > Dasyuridae > Antechinus > Antechinus flavipes. The sequence continues at coordinate 451,049,291 of NC_067399.1, forward strand.
TTTTACAAATATTTCTTTTGATTTTCACAACAACCCTGGGAGATACTATTATTCCCATTTTATAGTTGAGGGGAAGTGAGACAAACAAGTTAAGTGGTGCCAAGAGTCACATAGTAATTGTCTGGGGCTAAATTTGAACTTGGGTCTTCCTGACTCTAGGCTCAGAGTCCACTACACCACCCTTGGCAACCTTTCTGTATGGGAGTCTCCAACAGGGAAGACTATGGAAGCAGGAACTCTTGTCATTGTCTTCCTTTTATTTATTTTTTATTTTTTTATTTTTAAATAACTTTTTATTGACAGAACCCATGCCAGGGTAATTTTTTGCAACATTATCCCTTGCACTCACTTCTGTTCCGATTTTTCCCCTCTCTCCCTCTACCCCCTCCCCCAGATGGCAAGCAGTCCTATACATATTGAATAGGTTACAGTATATTCTAGATACAATATATGTATGCAGAACCAAACAGTTCTTTTGTTGCACAGGGAGAATTGGATTCAGAAGGTAAAAATAAGCCAGGAAGAAAAACAAAAATGCAAGCAGTTTATATTCATTTCCCAGTGTTCTTTCTTTGGGTGTAGCTGCTTCTGTCCATTTTTGATCAATTGAAACTGAATTAGATCTCTTTATCGAAGAGATCCACTTCCATCAGAATACATCCTCATACAGTATCGTTGTTGAGGTATAATGATCTTCTGGTTCTGCTTATTTCACTTAGCATTAGTTCATGTAAGTCTCTCCAGTCCTCTCTGTATTCATACTGCTGGTCATTTCTTACAGAACAATAATATTCCATAACGTTCATATACCACAATTTACTCAACCATTCTCCAATGGATGGGCATCCATTCATTTTCCAGCTTCTAGCCACTACAAACAGGGCTGCCACAAACATTTTGGCACATACAGGTCCCTTTCCCTTCTTTAGTATCTCTTTGGGGTGTAAGCCCAGTAGAAACACTGCTGGATCAAAGAGTTTGCATAGCTTGATAACTTTTTGAGCATAGTTCCAAATTGCTCTCCAGAATGGCTGGATGTGTTCACAATTCCACCAACAATCTATCAGTGTCTCTGTTTTCCCACATCCCTTCCAACATTCCGCATTATCTTTCCCTGTCATTCTAGCCAATCTGAATTGTCTTCCTTTTAGAAAAAGTATCCTGCATATAATGGTGTTGAATAATAATAATAATAATAGCTAAATTAATCTACTTATTCAGTGCCATACCAATCAAACTGCCAAGAAATTATAGAGCTAGAAAAAATTGTTAAGAGAATTCATCTGGAAGAACAAAAGGTCAAGAATTTCAAGGAAATTAATGGAAAAAAATGCAAAGGGAGATGACCTAGCTGTACCAGACTTAAAATTAAATTATAAAGTAGCAGAAATCAAAACCATTTGATACTGGCTAAGCAATAGAGTATTGTATCAGTGAAGTAGATTAGGTTCACAAGATGCAATAGTCAGTGATGATTGTAATCTATGTTTGGGTTTGGATAAATCCCAAAACAAAGGCTTTTGGAATAAGAACTCACCATTTGATCAAAAATACTGAGAAAACTGGAAAATAGTAAGGCAGAAACTAGGCATTGAGCAACACCTAACATTCTATATAAAGATAAGGTCAAAATGGGCTCATGATTTAGACATAAAGGGTGATACTATAAGCAAATTAGGACTATAAGGGAGAGTCTTTCTCAGATCTGTGGAGAAGGAAGGAATTTATGGTCAAAGAAGAACTAGAGAACATTATGAAATGCAAAGTGGAGAGTTTTGATTATATTAAATTAAAAAGGTTTTATACAAAGAAAACCAGTGAAGCCAAGATTAGAAGGGAAACAGAAAGCTGGGAAAAATTTTTTTACACCCAGAGTTTCTGATAAAGGTGTCATCTCTAAAATATATAATTGAGTCCAATTTATAAGAATACAAGCTATTCTCCAATTAATAAATGACCAAAAGATATGAAGGTAATTTTTATATGAAGAAATTAAATCCATTTTTAGTCATATAAAAAAATACTTTAAATCACTATTGATTAGAGAAATGTAGATTAAGACAGTTCTGAAGTACCACCTCTCAAATTGGCTAAAATGACAGGAAAAGATTATGATAAATGTTGGAGGGGATATAGGAAAACTGGGACACTAATACATTTTTGGTGGAACTCCAATCATTCTGGAAAGCAATATGGAACTATGCACAAAGGACTTATAAAACTATGCAAACCATTTGATCTAGCAGTGTCTCTACTGGGTCTGTATCCCAAAGAAAACATAAAAAAGAAAAAAATTGTAGCAGCCTTTATTATAGTGTGAAAGAACTGGAAAATAGAGTAGATGCCAATCAATTGGAGAATGGTTAAATAAGTTATGGTATATGAATTAATGAAATGTTATTTCTCTATAAGAAATGACTAGCAGACTGATTTCAGAAAAGCCTGTAAAGACTTGCATGAACTGATGATGACTAGAGTATAATCAAGAGACCATTGAATAGTAACAACAAGTAACAGCACACAGTTGTTAACAACATAATATCAACAAGATTATGTAATGATCAATTTTGATGGACGTGGTTCTTTTCAACAGTGAGGTATAATTCAAGGCAATTCCAATAGATTTGTGATGGAATGGGACATCTACATCCAGAGGGAGAACGGTGGAGACTGAATATAGATCAAAGCAGAGTTTTCTTCTTTTTGTTATTATTTTTCTTTTTTGAGTTTTTTTTTATCCCTTTTGATCTGATTTTTCTTTTGCAGAACAATAAATGTGGAAATATGTTTAGAAGAATTGCACATGTTTAACTTATATTGGATTGCTGTCTAGAGGAAGGGAAGGAGAGGAGGGAGGGAGAAAAATTAGGAGGACAAGGTTTTACAAAGATGAATGTTGAAAACTATCTTTGGAAAAGTAAAAAGGTATTTTAAAAAATAGGAAAGAAAACATTCAGAACACCATTAAAGACAATCCTGTGGAAATGCCACTTTTTCACTTTTATATGATTTTGACCTTTCTTCCCCCATCCCTTTTTTTTTTTGTCATTTCAGTATTTATAGGTTCACTAGAAGTGAAAATTAAAAAAAAAAAAAAAGCTGCTTATGAAAAATAATCCTTTGAGGAGTCTATAAAAATTGGAAACATTTATCTGACACTTAGTTTTCTTTCTCTAGAGTTAACCCTGCCTCAATTCTATAACTTCCTGAGTGAGATGGAACGTGTCCGAGCCAGCATGGAGTGTTTCTGCTGAAGATGAAGGAAGAAGGCTCAGAGGGATAAATTGTTTATCCTTGTGGCCTGTTCTGTAACAGCTCGAGGGCTGTGAGTGTCTTAAAGGTTCACAGTTCTGTATGTACTAGGAAGGCCAATAGAATTATCACATAAATTCATGATTCATGAAAGAACCACTCATCACATAGGCCATGTCTCCAATATTTAAACCATTGAGAGAGGGAAAAAGTAAGCCTATTGGTGACACTCCTCCTTTCCTTCCCTCTAGAACTTCCATTTCTCAAATTTCCAAGATCAGCAGTCTAATTACAGAACAGAGTTAACCTGAAATTAGGCAGGGGAGGATCTCGCTGCTAGCATCCTGAGAGCCAGAATCTGAAACAAAAAAATGATGCATTTACCATGTATAGTGGGGATTCTCTCATTTGAGACCCTATTTTAAAAACCATATATCTATACGTAAATCCAAGAGCTCCTCTTTCAAAGATTTCTGTTCTTTTCAGGCCTTGACCCAGTCTCTTCTTTGGCATCTGCCCATCTGAGCCTCCTTAAGTCTTTTCCCCAGGCTGAGTGGCCACTGAACAGAATTCTGCCTTTTCTAAGTGTTTAATAAAAGGTTTAAAGAAGAGGCCTTGATCCTCTTGTGTATGTGTCCTGGATTAAAGACCCTTCTATTTTCTAACAATTTAGAGAGACAAGAAGATTAAAGTTTGGGTTGGAACTGAACGTGTGTGTGGATGAGACAGAAGGAAGTCATTGTACTCTTACAGGCTAGGAGCAGGACCAAGGCAGAAGTGCTTTCAGGTTATAGCTTGAGGAAAAGAGGATCATTGATTTGGAACTTCTTTCAAGTCTTTGGAGGCCATCTGTCTAACATTCTCCTTTTATAGATGAGGAAACTGAGACCCAGAGACTTGCCTACCTCACACAAGTGGCAGAGCTAGACTTTAAACTTAGGTCTTTCTACTCCAAATCTATCATTCTATACCATGTTGCTTTTTCCACAAGAAGAAGTTGCATATATTTTGCTGTTGACTTGAGACTTTAGTATCCAGCCTAGTATTTCATTTTTCACTAATTTCTGATTAGAACATTAAGAACTTGAAGGGGTCTTGGACTGCAGCATGTCCAGGTAAGGGGGTGAACTTTCCAAATCATTTTATCCAGTGTTTCTTAATCTGGAATTCATGAACTTAAATTTTTTTTTATATAACTATTGTACTATGCTTCATTTCCTTTGGAATTCTGTATACCTTACACATTTTAAAACATGCTGAGAAGGGTTTCGTGGTTCAAAAAAGGTTGAGGATCTCTGATCTAATATGACTCACAGTGGATTAGACAATCTTTTTTTTTGTTCTTTATTTTATAAGGAAATATACATATTGGTTGATACTGGTCAAATTCATTGTAATGTTTTTTACTTTAAAGAAAGTGTCTAATCCACCATCTTCCCCCATTTTACAGGTAAGGAAACAGATCCGGGGAGAAAATTGCCCTGTGAAAGTATGCACAGTGAATTAGGGGCTAACCCAAATCTAGATCTTCCAGTACTACCCATTGTTTTTTTGCTGCCTAGAGTCACTGTTTATGTTGCTTATCTCTAGAGGTTTCACTCTTCATGTGACATGTTGAGATTCAAAGTCCAATCGGGAATTGCATTTTTCATTTTTGGAGATTTTAGTGTATCTACTGTTGGCTAAACAAAGGCTTAAAGAGACTTATGGACTAAGGCTACTTCTACATCAAAGGCCTATTACAATCCAGCCCAAGAATAAATTAAGTATGGATGAATTAGAAGTACATGAACTCAACTTTCCAATAAATACACATGGGCTTCAACATGGAAAAAGGACGTACTCGGCCAAAGGCATTGTAGGTTTCCCTTTATTCTGCACTTTGCCATCATTGAGTTACTTAGGTATTTTAGGTCAGTGTTACAATTTTTGCTCTGTCATTCATCTAACTCCTTATGGTGTTCTTGCTTAAATGTGAATTTTCCTGAGTTTCCAAGTGGCGACTTTTTTTTTTTTAACTTTGTTCTGGATTTTCAGGGAGAAAACTAAATGTGATATTAAATGTTTTCTCATTTCCCTTTCTTAGCTTCATTTTCTTCAACTGTTAAATTAAATTTGGATTACATGAACTCTTCCAACTCCAAAATTCATGGTTTTCAGGCCTCTTCCAATCCAGATTCTGTTTTTTTTTTTAAAGCCCATTCCAGTTCAAATTCTTTTTAAACCGTTCTTCTAGCACTCTGTGTCCTAAGGTTTTTTCTATCTCTGACATTCCATGTTTTATGGCTCCTTCCTACTCTATTTTCTGAAATACTTCTTCATTTTGAGGGTCTGCTTCTTAAGATTTCTTTCAAACTTTAGCATTTTATGTTTTAAGATCCTCTAGCTGAATCTTATGTGTTAAAGTCTTTTCCAGGTCTGATAGTCTCTGTTCTGAAGTTCCTTTCAACTCTAGCATTCTTGGATTCTGTAAGTAGAAAGTAATATGTCTCCCCATTCCACTTTTTTCTGTACCTGTCTCTAGTTCAGTTGTTACCTCATGCCTAGGCTAGTTTTTTGTAATTTTTTAACTGGCTATCTGTTTTCAATAATTCATAATCCATTTTACTATGATCATCATATTAATCTTCCACAAACATTGTTTTAAACACACTTCCCTGTTCCACTCTTCAGAGACTCCAATGCTCCCAAAATCAGCTCTTCCCCTTTGGAATCCCTTGAGCCCAAAAGGTGAATGCTAATTGATCTAATCATGTCCTGTTCTGTGCCAGGAATGGACTCCTCCCCCCTTCCCCTACTGCTTTGCTTTATTCAAAATCTTGCTTCTATCTCACCACACAGGAAGAGCTCTGTGTTTTGAGCTTTCATTGTGCTTAACTACTCTCCTCTCTAGTAGTAATAGACTTCTTTGCACTGTTATTGGTATGTGTTACTCTATTTTGTCTTTGTAATAATAAATATCTGGTGGGTTAAGGATTATAACTTTTGTATCCATACCATTTACTAAGTGTTCTTTTTGCATAGTAGGTGTATTATCCCTGTCTGTTGATAATGGATCTGAGGATCTGACCCCAGATTCCTTCCTAGCTACAAAGTATGAATCCAATTAGATTTTGGTCAGCTATTTGTCTTCAAGACAAAAATTTAAGACTCAGACATATTTTATTCTGATAGCTTCTTCACAGTTTTTAGCGTGGAATGGAACATGAAATAGACCCTCAATTAAAATTTATTGGTTGCCTGATTAATAAGAATTGTGTTTCAGAAGATGCTTAAAACCATTCTTTTCATTGAGTCATTTAATGTCTATGGGTCTCAGTTTTCTTATTTGTTAGTTAAGGTGGTTTGATTGGTTGCTTGAATTTGTTGTAAGTTACTGCTTCTACAAATTTTTTGTCAACTAAATAAAGTCAAACTCTTGAACCTATTGTTCAGAATCCTCCAAAATCTGTCCCACAATTTATTCAAACTCATTTCTCCCGAAGGCAAGCATGATTTCAACCAAAAGGGCTAGTTTATAACTGGTCATGTTTCTGTAGTAGCTTTTTTAGAGGAGTATGTGCTTTCCTATTTCCATTTTAGGGAGTTCACTTATTCCTTGTTCAATTTCTTTTTTTAAGATAGGGTTATTTAAATGTTCTATTTTCTCTTCTATTAGTTTTCATTTCACTTCGATTGTTAGATTTATTGGCAAAATAATGATGTTCTTGCTTAAATGTGAATTTAAGCAGAATTAGGCAAAATAGCTCCTGATAATCACTTTAATTTTCTCTTCATTGGTGGTGAGTTCATTCTTTTCATTTTTGACACTGGTAATTTGGTTTTCTTTCTCTTTTTTTGCTGAGGCAGTTGGGGTTAAGTGATTTGCCCAGGGTCACACAACTAGGAAGATCTGAATTCAAGTCCTCTTGACTTTAGAGCTGGTGCTCTATCCACTGCACGACCTAGCTACCCCTGGTTTCTTTCTTTTAATCAAATTAACCAATGGCTTATTTTATTGGTTTTCTCATAAAACCAGATTCTACTTTTAGTCATTAAGTCAGTGGTTTTCTTTCAGTTTTATTCATCTCTCCTTTGATTTTTAGGATTTCCAATTTGGAGTTTAATTGGGAGTTTTAAACTTGTTCTTTTTTTAGTTGCATTAAATCTTGCCCTATTTTGTTCATGTAAGCATTTAGAGATATAAATTTCCCTCAAGTGCTGCTTTGATTACATCCCATAAATTTCCTATTTCCATTTTACAAAAGAGAAACTATTTCATTGAGACAAAGTGACCCATCCACTGTCATACCTAGTACATCATGGAATCATAAAATTAGAATAGGAAAGGACCTTAGAGGCTAGAGAGCCCAACTCATTCATTTTACTGAAATGTCACAGTGTAAGCATGTAAGGCAGAATTTTCACTTAAATTTTCCCGACAGCAAGCCCAGCACTTTGCCTTACTAACAGCTTTCAGCTGAAGTGTTGAAACCAGGTTGTAAACCAGGTGCTCAGAGCAGCTGGGTGGTGTAGTGGATAGAACACTAGTGCCCTGGAGTCAGAAGGACCTGAATTCAAGTGTTGCCTTGGATATTTGACCAGCTGTGTGACTCTAGGCAAGTCACTTAATCCAGATTGCCCTGCAAAAACAAAATAGGTACTCTGACTCCAGGACTGAATCTTACTATCTCAGGTTCCCTTTTGAGTCTTTTTCCCCATATGCCTCCTGCTCATTCCTACCTTGGCAATGATGTGGATACCTTTTCTGATACTCTGCCTATTCCTAAAGTACCACCTCTTTTCTAATCATTACCGATCTCTCCTTTTTCTGAACTCCCTGAAGTGACTTTATTAGCACTCCATTTTCCTGATTTAGTTATTGTCATTTTAACCTTCCCTTGATAGAGCTCCAAAAATTGGTCCTTAAACCCCTCTGTGAGGGGAAGGCAAAGAGCCTGGAAAAATCCCAAGTATCTAGTCAGTAGGGGCTTTCAGACCTAGACTGGACATGTTGCTTGTCAAGGGACATAGTTGATCGAATTCATGTTTAGTTAGAGAGTCCTTTTCAGCTCTTCAATACCAATTCTGTTTTCCTGAGGGCAAAGGGTAAAGTGACAAATTCGTTAGGTCATACATACTACTAGCCTTGGTCCTCCCTTCCCTCAAAGAGCTCACACTTAGGTGGATGGTAAGACCCACCTGTGCAAAGGTGGATTTTAGCAGAGGATGCCCCCAGGACCAATTTTGAGTGTGGCACAGGTTCTGACTGGTTGCTTCAGGGAAAGAATGAGTGAATGCCTCTTGAAGGAGCTTGACTTTTTTAGGCCTCAGTGGAGGAATAGTTTCAGCAGATGGAGATTAGGGTGGGTGCAGACAAGAAGATAGGCCCGTGTATTTAGGGGAAATGGAATAAATGTATTTAGTCTTTCTAAAGAGCCTTCTAAATGAGGCATGCCAAGTTCACAGAAGGGCTTGATGGTACTGATGTGAAGCCGAGTAGAGCAGAGCCTTTACATTCATTGATTCAACATCCCACAAGCATTTTTCTTCCCAGTTAGCATTTAGAAAGTGCCTGTCTAACAATGTGGGGGCAGTAGAAGCAGTGGTTAGACAGCTCTCCTCAGAGATGGAATGACCTAGGGTCAAGTTCTGTCTTCCCTCTCCCACCACATAGTGGTAAACATTTAGGGCTTTAGAGATGTCAGACTTGGCCCCTTCCACCAGAGCCTTTGAAGACAATGTCTAAAGCATTTTATATCCTGGAGGATATAAAAATTGACAGACTGGTAAAGTGAGGGGGCCCCTTCTCACAATAATAATGCTTTTTAAAATAAATGTGTAGTTGGAGGAAATGCTAAATTTCAGTTAGAACTTAGTAAAAATATTGTTTTCCCATCTAAGTTCACAGTTCCCCTGAAATCTATTTTTGAACCTTAGAGGGACCATGGAGCCAGGTTCAGATCCCCTTGTCTGAGAAAAAAGTTCAGAGTGATTGGTGGATCCATAAGCATGACTACATACTGTCAGTGAGTGACATTGCACTCAGCCTCCTATGCATTCTTATCTGCCTCTAATATATTCATAGGTGTGTGGGATTATCTGATGTAGTCAGAGGTACATGGGATTTTCATACCCTAGATCAGAACAGTTGTAAAATGCATTTAGATAGCTTGTTTACTCTCCTGTATAAAGGAATGTGCCTACTACCCTCATCTCAACTGGACCATTCAGAGTTGGTCTTTAGTTCTGCTTGGCAGAGTTGGCCAGCTCCTGAATAAACCTGTGTTACAAAGGCATGCTGGGAGCAGGAAGGGGGAGTGGGGGGGAAAGGAGTGTAAGAGGCCACATTTGCAGACGTTCTGATGTATCTCCTTTATTTTGTTACCAGCAAATTCACTAGATAAATACCCAAGGATGAGTTTGTTATCACCCTCTTCTAAATCTCAAAATCAAGCTCGATTTTGATTTCTGAATTCAGCAAAGGTGAGCTGACTGCAGGTCCAGCCTTTTTTCCCCAGTTCCTGGGTGATGGCCAGACATTTTGCTTCACAGTATCTCTGCACAGGAGCACACTGGGCGGGACAGACAATCAGGAAGACAAGGAAGAGAGATGAAGGTAGCACTATTGGGGGTGGGCGGCACAGAGGCAGTCATGAGGAGCGTTAGTGGTACTGCCCTGTGATAGTGGTTTGGCCCAGGCCAGGGGTTGGCCACAGTGGAGAGTTGGGGATGGTGGGGTGGGGAATGATTTCCTGACAGGTAGAAAAGCTGACTCAGCTGACCTCCTGTGGTGTCTTGTGCTCTGCCAGTTTTTCCGGCTGCCAGTCAAATCCACTGAGCCAAGAGTTAATCTGCCCCGGCCAGCTGACTGAGGGAAATAAGGGCCCCTTCCAGCTCGGTGGGGAAAACTAAGCTGTGTATCTTTGGTGGTTTTTAATTCCTCAGAGGTTTCTCAACCCGATCCTTCGGTGTAGTGGGCGGAGCAGCTTGAAAGGAAAGAGAAAGATTTTTCTCCCCCTTCCCTTTCCTAGAATTCTGTTGTTAGCCTTCAGCCCTCCCCCTCCCCCATCAGAGCCTGGGGCCACTGCCTGACGTGCATTTGGTTCCCAAGTCCCTGTGGGGGTGCAGAGTCAAGAAGTTGAGGTAGGCGTCTGGTAGAGAGATTGCCAGAAAATCCGTGTTCAAATCCTACTTCTCTCATTCTTTCTGGGTTCTTGAACAATTTGCTTAATCTCCATACCTCAGGTTCCTCATCTGTAAAATAAGAGGCCTAAACTAGCTTAATTACTATCTGCATAACCTTGGACTTCTCCCAGTGGAGAGGATTGGGCCAGATGACTTCTAAGGTCCTAATGTAGAGTTCTCTATGAACCTTTGAAATCATATCTGTGATTTGGGCAGTGAAAAGAACTCAGTTCCTGACTTAGGAGACTGTGGATAAACCACTTCCCCTCAGTCTCTAGCTGTAAAATGGAAAAAGTGCAGGGGCAGGAGGGAGGGGCGCCTTTGAAAACAAAAACTCTGACCGAGCATTTTGAAGTTTGCAGAGTGCTTTCTATGTATTGTCTGTCTCACAAAATTCTTTGGTTCCTTAGGAATTGGTTTGCAGATGGGGAATTTGATGTATCCTAGAGGACAAATGGCTTGCCCATGGTCACAGACTTCTTAAAATTTAAGCAGGATTTGAAACCAGCTCTTTTTGAATTTTAAGTCCAGCATTCTGTTGCTAAAAAGTGTTGGGCAAAGTAGGTTCCCATGCCATTATTATTGTCATTATTATTCTCTGGCTTTTCCCAGCACAGTTCTAGGTAAGAAAGGTACTACTTTGAAGAGGACTGGCACCTGAAACAGGAGAAAACTAACCAGGCAATATCCCAGGCAGACTGCCTTGCTCTTAGTGAGGCTTTCCCCGTCCCTTAATCCCCTCACCCCAAAAAGAAAAAAAAAGAAAAGAAAAAGAAAACAACAAAACAATTGCAAAGGTATAGAGAGCATCTTATTGTAGGCCTTTGCATTCTTCAGAAATCTCTTTAGTTCCAATCACTTTTTAAAAAATTAAATTTTATTTGCAATTGGAGATCTGTCTTCTTTCTTTCCACTACCCTTCTCTACTTACTTTCCTTCCTACTTACTTTCCCTATGGAGAAAGAAAAACAAAATGTTATAAACATCTTCAAGCAAAGGAAATTTCCACATTAGCCATGTTTAAAAAAGAAAAAAAGCATTCTACACTTTTGAGTCCATCATTTTTATCAAGAGGTGGGCAAGTGTGTTTCATCATGAGTCCTCTGGAGTTGTAGTTGATCATTGCCAATTACTTTTTTTTTCCCTACAGAGTTAAAAATTATGTTTCCCAGAGGGGGAAGTAGCTTGTTTTTGGGCAGTGCCAGAATTTAAAAATAAAAACAAACCTGGCTCGGTTCAGGATTTTTCTCCTATACTCCTGCTTTCTCAAAGACTAGTCTCTCTTTACTATCAGTCTCCTTAACCTATTCTGGGATCCATGCTGGACCCCACAGCACAGATAACATATTAAACACCATATTAAGGATACAAGAATGAAAATTGCCACATCCAAGGAACTTGAGTTCTAATGGAGGAGATAACAAATACATATAAAAAACAAAGAGGATAAATAATAAAGTTAAAAATACAAAAATATGCAAAGTAAATACAAAGGAATTTGGGTAAAAGAGTACTAGTGGCTGGGGGTCTTGGGAAAGCTTCAGAAGGACAGAAGATAGTGCCTAAGCTGCAACTTGAAGAAAGGGACCTTGAGGTAAGGAGGAGTAGATTCCAGACATGAGGGACAAAAGTGCCTAAATCGAGCACAAGGATCTTTGGTATTCCATGGAAGGTGGCATGCTGATGGGAGCGCTGGTATGAGTGGATCCAGGAGTTGATGGGAGGGGCTGCTGCTAATTCCTACTTGATTTCAGTCTTTAAAAAGTGGATTCTAATAAGGTAGTGGGGTGGGAGGGAAGCAGCTGTGGGTCTTCCTTAGGGTTGCAGCACAAGAATTTACCCATGAGGGCAGCTAGGTGGCGCAGTGGATAGAGCCTGAAATCAGGAGTATCCAAGTTCTAATGCAGCCTCACTTAATACTTCCTGGCTGTGTGACCCTGGGCAAGTCACTTAACCCCAATTGCCTCAGCAATTAAAAAAAAAAAAAAAGTTTCCACCATGGCACACATCATGTAACTTTAGCCTATTAGAATGATCAAATTGTCCAGCCAATAAGTTGGCTGTGGTGAAGGCAGCTTGGAAGCCTGTGGTGCTCTTTAGATAGAACCAGAGCTGCTTCTCATTTGCCATCTTCAGGAGCACTCCTGACTGAGGCAGTCAGGTGGCCTGTTGGTCTTACTGTGCCGACTGGCCTTTCTTTGATGAAAGGTCGGAAGGGAAATTACCTGACCAGTTGAACTGCTTAACGGGTCCTAAGAGCTTAAATGATTAAAAATAAAGAAAAAATGTGTTTCGCTGGTTTAGAGTTCTCAAATATAGCATTTTAAAGGCAAATGGAGTTGGGATCAGGGAGACCCGAATTCAAATGCAGCCTAAGGCATTTATTAGCTGTCACCTTTGGAAATTCACTTAAACTTTGTCTCCAGTGTCCTCATCTGTAAAGTGGGGATAATAGTAGTACCAATTTCCAGCGTTGTGAAGATAATTCTTGTAAAGAGAGTAGCATAGTGTCAGCCACATAATGCTTAATAAGTGCATGTTCCTCTCTCCTCTTCCCTTCCAGTACTGTGTACCATTGACAAATAAGTTTGGGATTTACTTCCCCTGCATCTTGGCTGTTCTTTGTTATTTCTCAATCCTAGTTCTCCTTGGTCCAGAAACTCTTGTGAAGGCTCTGTTCTTCCACTATGGAATTGTACTTTGCAATATCAAGACTAATAAAGAATATCAGTACTGAAAGGAATGCTAAAATAGAGAATATAGGATCAGAAAAGACTTTAAAATGGAATCGAAGTTTCAGATATTCCCTCTCTTTGCTGGCATCTCTTTATCTTTATGTTTATGTATTTTATTTATAATATATTAATTTAATTTTATAATTAATTATTATAATTTTATATATTATATATGTGTTATATATTTGCTAGCATTTCTATATTGAGGTTTGTAGATGCTTTACATGTATAGTCTCATTTGAGCCACATAGTAATGCTAAACGGTAGGTGTTAATATTTTCTCCATTTTACAGATAGCAGAACAGACTGAGAAAGATTGAGTAACTTCCCATGGGTCACACACTCAGGTCTTCCTGACTCCCAATACTCAGCACTTTGCTACCTTGCTGCCTACTGCTTCCCCTTATTTTGTAAATTCACTCACAGTGGAAGGAAAGGCAGAACTAGATATAGTTCTAGATATAGGCTGAAGGAAGGTAAGTGGCAAAAGGGGTTCTCAGGACCTTAATGAGTACCAAACACAGTAAAGATTAAAAGTGACAGCAGAATGAAAACTGCATTGTAATGTGATAGAAAAGCATTAACTTCAAAAACAGGGTTGAAGTGTTTTAAAATTATAGATCTTACTATAAGGTATGAACCCTGAGGAGGTCAAAGACAAAAAAAAAAAAAAAACTCATGGATTAATAGCAATGCTTTTTTTAGGAGCAAAAACCTGGACACTAACTCATCAACTAGATGATAGTTAAGTAAATTGGGGTGCAGAGATATGATAGAATATCACCATTACCTCAGTGAGCTTTTCCCTCCTCCCCTATAATAATCTGCTGGAATTCTTCCTCTCCTATAGATCAAATCAGTTGACCTCTTTTCCTTGAATTTTCTCTGACTCCCATCAAGTGAAAGTGTTTTCACCAATTTTTTTGTCAGATTCAAGAAAAAAGTAGTTTCCCATAGATGAAAAAGTGCCCTAGACACTTCTTTCTATTTGGGAATGATATTATGTTGATTTAGTCAAGCCCCAAAGTACTACAGGGCCTCCTCAAAGAGATGTACCACCATTCCAAAGAGATCAGTCTAAAAAACCACACAAGAAAAACCAAGGGAATGAACAATGTCTATTGCCCAGGATTATGGCATGTATTTTGGTGATCCAAACACTATTACTTAAATAGTGTATATATACTTTGGACAGACACTGTGATGCACAGTAGACTGGGAACAGAATTGAATTCTTAAGTGGAAGAAAGCAGGCTTTGTTACGTTTTAGAAATTGGACATCACTTTCAAAGACTCCACACTGTTTGCTATTATGTCTGGAAAACAAAATGACATTTCTGAAGAGTTAAAATTGCAGGTTACCCAAATGACTGTGGAAGGATGTGTGGTATGTCTAAGTAAGCTACAGCTTATTACCAAAGATGATCTGTGGAAAAGAAACATGGTAAAAGTGTTGGGACATGTATGATTGTAAAAGGCTTTGGGTGGTCATGTAATGGAAATGGGGTAATTTTTAGATAGCTCAAGCCCTGTACTGGAACTCACAGAACTTTTTTTTTTTTTTTTTTTGATTAACATTCATTTTTTTAAAAAATTTGAGTTCCCAATTCTCTTCTTTCCTTCAGCTCCTCTCACCAATTGAGAAGATAAGCAATATGACATGCATATAATATGTGAAGTCATGATAAACATCCCATGGAATTTTCTAAATCCTAAAGTTAGAACTCTAGCAGGACAGGTGTACCTTTTTGAAGGATCTCTATGGGAGGAAATGGACTAAGACACAAATAGTGAAAAGGTATAAATGGGTTAACATTTTGAGCACTGAAGGGAGTATCTTTGGGAATGAGACTACTACACATCTGTTGACATATTGCCTTATATCATCAGAGATGGAAAACCAATATCTCTATGCCATATCATTTTCCAGTCTTTCTCAAGATGCTTCCTCTTCCTTGCCTTCCTATATGTGTCATGTTGTCCTTTGGCATTTAAGGCTCTTCCTGCCAGGCCATTGCCAATGATCTTGACTTTTGTCTTGCCACTGGACTCTGATGATTCTGGAAGAGAGAATGAGTCTGTTGACTTAGCACAACCCTGTCTCATATCCTGTTCACACACAAGTCAGTACATTACCCTCATGTTGTCATTGGTCCTCTTCAAGAACAAAGGATAGACATAACCTTGCCCCTTCCTACCTTGTTAAGCTTTCTATACTTTACTCCTCTCTGTGATCTCTTTGGTCCTGCTACATCGATCTCCTTACTGTTCTTCCAGTAGGACACTGAATCTTTGGCTATCCTTCATCCCAGGAAATGCTCTGCTCTTTACCTCTGCCTCTTGATTCTTTTGGTTTCCTTCAAGAGTCAGCTCAACTTACCTTGCTTTTCAATCTCTAGCTGCCAGGGCCTTCCCCTACCTTCGTTTATTCTATATATCTTATAGGTAACTAATGCTTTTTTTAGCTTTTTATTTTTTTAAATATATGCATAGATAGTTTTCAACATTTACCCTTGTAAAACCACTTTTTTCTTCCTCCCGCTACCCCCTCTCTTAGATGACAAGTAATCCAATATATATTAAAAATGTGCAATTCTTCTACCATGTTTCCCCGATAATAAGACACTGTCTTATTAATTTTTTGACAGAAAACCACCAGAGGGCTTATTTTCAGGGGAGGGCTTATTTTAATGAACATTGACAGCAATTTTAATAAACAGGTAAATGTGAACCAAAAAAAGTACCTTTATTCAATAATGATCATGTCATCTTCTTCAACAACATCGTCATAAGTGTCCATACCCTGAATTCCGTCCTGGATGTCTTGTACCTCTATTTCCTTCAGAAGAAGTGGACCCAATCTGTCATGTCCGGCAATATATCTCTCTTTAAATGAACATGTCTTGTCCAGGTAACCTGCTCGTAGTGCCTTGGTGACACAGCTGTCAGTAATTTTATCCCATGACTTCTTCACCCAAGTCACGGCTTCTTGCAGATAGGGCTTAACAAAGTTTCCACACTGATTTCTTTCCATTCTATTTTCAATGTAGTCATTGACTTCCATGTGCAGATGGTCCTTGAATGGCTTGTTTATTCCAATATCAAGGGTCTGGAGATAGGCAGTCATTCCTGCAGGAATCATTACTTGATCTATTCTTCTCTCTGCAAGGAAGTTCTTCATTTCTTTAGCGCAGGGAGTGCTGGCTGAGCTCTTCTTTTATCCTCCATCATGCCGCTTTTATCCTCCATCATGCCCCCTCACTCCCGCTTACATACCGAGTTTTTATGTTGTTCTGCCTCAGCTCTCTCCATGGCACTGATTTCAATGGCGCCAGCAAGCAAATCACTGGGGAAGAACAGGATGCTTTGATCCAGCAGTGTTTCTTTTTTCTTTTTTCTTTTTTTAATAACTTTTTATTGATAGAACCCATGCCAGGGTAATTTTTACAGCATTATCCCTTGCATTCACTTCTGTTCCAATTTTTTCCCTCCCTCCCTCCACCCCCTCCCCCAGATGGCAAGCAGTCCTTTACATGTTGAATAGGTTGCAGTATATCCTAGATACAATATATGTGTGCAGAACCGAACAGTTTTCTTGTTGCACAGGGAGAATTGAATTCAGAAGGTATAAATAACCCGGGAAGAAAAACAAAAATGCAAGCAGTTTATATTCATTTCCCAGTGTTCTTTCTTTGGGTGTAGCTGCTTCTGTCCATCTTTGATCAATTAAAGCTCTCTTTATCGAAGAGATCCACTTCCATCAGGATATATCCTCAAACAGTATCGTTGTTGAGGTATATAATGATCTCCTGGTTCTGCTCGTTTCACTTAGCATCAGTTCATGTAAGTCTCTCCAAGCCTCTCTGTATTCATTCTGCTGGTCATTCCTTACAGAACAATAATATTCCATAACATTCATATACCACAGTTTACTCAACCATTCTCCAATTGATGGACATCCTTTCATTTTCCAGTTTCTAGCCACTACAAACAGGGCTGCCACAAACATTTTGGCACATACAGGTCCCTTTCCCTTCTTTAGTATCTCTTTGGGATATAAGCCCAGTAGAAATCTACTGGCGAGACTTACATGAACTGATGCTAAGTGAAACGAGCAGAACCAGGAGATCATTATATACCTCAACAATGATACTATTTGAGGATATATCCTGATGGAAGTGGATCTCTTCAATAAAGAGAGCTAATTCAGTTTCAATAGATCAAAGATGGACAGAAGCAGCTACATCCAAAGAGAGAACACTGGGAAATGAATATAAACTGCTTGCATTTTGTTTTTCTTCCCGGGTTATTTATACCTTCTGAATCCAATTCTTCCTGTGCAACAAGAAAACTGTTCGGTTCTGCACACATATATTGTATCTAGGATATACTGTAATCTATTCAACATGTAAAGGAATGCTTGCCATCTGGGGGAGGGAGTGGAGGGAGGGAAGGGAAAAATCGGAACAGAAGTGAATGCAAGGGATAATGCTGTAAAAAATTACCCTGGCATGGGTTCTATCAATAAAAAGTTATTTAAAAAAAAAAAAAAAAAAAAGGAAGAACAGGCTGACACGCTCACTGCTGCAGCTCTGATTAGATGCAGCTCGGAGCGCAGCGTGCGTTTCACGGGGCGGGGGGAAGGGGGGGGTAAGCGGTGCATACAGAGGGTACCGTGATGTAGCATGTAGTGCAGGGGATCACCTTCACTACAGTAGCAATCTCAATAGGGCTTATTTTCGGGGGAGGGCTTATTTTAGAGGAATCTTACATAGTAAGGGGAGGGCTTATTTTTGGGATAGGTCTTATTATCGGGAAAACACGGTATACATATTTCCACAATTATGCTGCACAAGAAAAATCAGATCAAAAAGGGGGAAGGGGGGAAAATGAGAAAGGAAAAAAAGCAAACAACATCCAAAAAGGTGAAAATCCTACATTGTGATCCATACTAAGTCCCCACAGGCCTCTCTCTGGATGCAGATGGCTCTCTCCATCACAAGATCTTTGTAACTGGCCTGAGTCACCTCACTGTTGAAAAGACCCACATCCATCAGAATTGCTCATCATAT